>NW_016158041.1:4671-69789 GCF_001687245.7 Rhagoletis zephyria
ACGAACCGGAAGATTTGGGAAATCCGGACGAGGGTTCAAGGATAACGAACCGGAAGATTTGGGAAATCCGGACGAGGGTTCAAGGATAATCGTAACAATTGCTATGTAGTTCCGTTATGATTCACATTAAATTCTGAATATGGCCTACTTATTTAAACATTTCAAAAACACTGAATTCAAATTGGGGAAACTTTGAAAATCTTATAAGTAGACACTTGTTCAAAATTTACTTGGTTTCCGCGCCGACTTTTCGTTATCCAATTTCGAGCCATCCCAGCTAGTGTTAGGTGGAAAGGTAAGTCGAAAACCCGGCAACTTAGTTATTTTGTAACCAAGTTTATCATAACGATCCCTAACCGCAAAAAAGACGTAAGCGACATTTTTTCAAAATTTTGTTTTTGATGCAGAAATGTTTGCAGAGCATCTAGATGCATTTTTGCATAAAAAAAATTTAAAAATGTCACTTACGTCTTTTTGGCAGTTAGAGCTCGATATATAGATTGTTGTATAGACAATTTACTTAATAAAACAATTTTATTAAATTTGTATCAAAAATATAATATTTACAAAAAAAATTTTAACGAAAATCTGCAAAAACCGATTTTTCGTCCTTGCAGGTAAATTTTCAAACTTTACTTGATTTCCGCGCCGACTTTTCGTCATCCAATTAACACCAAATTTTATCCCAGCTATTTTTAGGTGGAAAGGAAAAAAAATAACCCAATCCTACCATCTAGAACATGTTTTTATTTTTAAGAACACCTCTAATGTACATATAACATAAAGGCTATTTATTTGAAGCAAGTTAAAAGAAACAATGGCAGAATGTCAGTTTGTGTATGAATTCATTTGTCACGGCTATCAAACTTTGCGGCCAAATTATCAGTGAAACAAAACAAACAGAACGGATTATAATTGAACCAGTTCTCTATCACATCGTTGTTGTTGAATTTGCGTGCAAAATTTTTATGCGGATCCCGATTATTGCCCAAGAAAACATAGCTAGAGTTGCGACAGAGTTGCATTGACTTCAGTTTATCAAGTTTATTCAGTGAAATCGCTGGAGAAATTTATCAGATATGTGTAAACGAATTGCTGGATTGTTAAATAAAGGCTTACGATGGCCAAATGGTAGTACAATTAAGTTTATTGTACAACAAACAATTTACAATACTTGCTAATACAGTAAAAACACTTTACAATACTTGTTAAAGCAATAACAACGCTTTACTACTTGTTAACACAATTAAACTTATAGCTTGCTTATTCGCAACTCAATTCTCCGCTCACTTTACTTGTAGCTTGCTGACTTGTAACTCGTAACTAACTCACCTCGCTGTGGCAGCGCCCTTATATACCTGCGCTGGCACTTATGGCAACTCTAGAACATTCTGAAGTTTTTCGCTCATTCTCTTTCTCTCGCTGTTCGCAGTGTTCATCCAACTTGACGTTTCTCTTTGTGGAACATTCTACATCATTCCTCGAACATTCTGCCTATTTCTCGTTGTTCGCTTTGTGTTGCCGCAGTATTCGCCACACTATTAATTATTAATGAGAAAAAATGCCAATTCGTCAGTAGTATCCTACATATAAAAAAACAAACTTACTTTAAGTCGAAAACCCGGCAACTTAGTTGTTTTGTAACCGAATTTATCATATCACACACCGTCTTCAAAAGAGGCACCACTCAAAATAACACGTTGGTCAGAAAATGCGAAAAACTATTTCTTAACACATGCTAATCATATGAGCAAGGGAGACTTTACTAAGGCTGTTTTAACAAATTATAACAAAAATTTGCTCCATCTTTTGCAGGAAGGTAAATAAAAGCTATGCGTACATTTTTAGCGCATAATTTCAAAAATGCCAAATTTTGAGTTGNGAGTGTGAGATATATGGATCTTTGTACAGATAACGTACTTAATAAAACCATTTTATTAATGTAAAATCAATCTAATATTTACAAAAATAAATTTTAACGAAAATCGAAAGAACGCGATTTTTCGTCCTTGTAAGTTATTTTCAACCTTTACTTGATTTCCGCGCCGACTTTTCGTCATCCAGTTTACACCAAATTTCATCCCAGCTATTGCTATGTGGAAAGGAAAAAAATAGCCCAATCCAATCATCTAGAACATATTTTGAAAAATTTCCATACAGCATAAGACACGTCTAATGTACATTTATTTAAATAGATATTATCTAGTAAATATAATTTTTTCCATTTAGGGCCGTTTGCACCATGTCTAGTTAACGCTAACTGGAGGTACATCCTTCAGTTAAGCACGTTAACTGCTTTATCGATCACATGTTATATGATGGGTGTCGATAACGTCGATAAAGATGTTTAACTGGGAGTTAGAATNCCCAATCCAATCATCTAGAACATATTTTGAAAAATTTCCATACAGCATAAGACACGTCTAATGTACATTTATTTAAATAGATATTATCTAGTAAATATAATTTTTTCCATTTAGGGCCGGTTACTCAATGTCTGGTTAACGCTAATCCCCGGTTAAACATAGTTATCGACATTACCGACTCCCTGTTGTATGGATGGAGTCGTAGACGTCGATAACGATGTTTCAGCGCAGATTAGTGTTAACCAGACATTGAGTAACCGGCCCTTAGGGCCGTTTGCACCATGTCTAGTTAACGCTAACTGGAGGTACATCCTTCAGTTAAGCACGTTAACTGCTTTATCGATCACATGTTATATGATGGGTGTCGATAACGTCGATAAAGATGTTTAACTGGGAGTTAGAATCAACTAGACATGGTGCAAACTGCCCTTAGTGAGTTAGTTTCTATAATTTCTTTATCCTCGTGCGAGTAGTATAAAGTTAGTGATACTGAGCTCTATAACCAAAGAAAACAGGACTATTGTCGCATGTGTAAACGAAAAGAGAGTGTGGGTCGTTCATGTAACAGAGTGCGCAAACTTATAAGATTATCTGCTTGATAAAGTTATCGGTTTGGATGAATACCACTAGTACATTTTCTCAATATTAAATTTTCCGACAGGAAACGTGGTTTTATTGTGTTTGCTAAATATATGAGGGGTATTCTCTGAGTCTTGCAAAGGCCTTGCATGGTGCACATATTGCACGGATTGCACGGTTTGTAAAGCTGTCCCATACGAAAACCGGTTTTTACCGTGCAATCCGTGCAATATGTGCACCATGCAAGGCCTTTGCAAGACTCAGAGAATACCCCTATGGTTTATAGAAAGAACTAATAGCGAAAATGTTGAAAAACGGCAATTTTTGTGAGAGTATTAGCAAATTTCAGTGCATCTAGAGTTTCTAAAGCGTCCCAAGTAACGGTTTCTGGAACGTGCCAGATTCGTTCGCTACATCGTGATGTGATAAAAAGAAAAGCTGGCAGCACTCCGCAAGGTTGCAGAAATCTTTCAAAATATGTTCGAAAAATATCTTGATATGGAGGGAAGGGCTTTACACTGTCAAGGAAAAAAATTGCCAAAACTCAAAGCAATTTTTAGTAACTTCAATCTTGCACTTTATTATACTAAAATTAATTTTTTTTATATTCTAATTAAATTTAGGTGAAACCGTGCAGAATTTTTTAAATTTTTGTACAAAGTTTGATCCAAAACCTGAGATCTACCACATTTTTGTGAAATCTCCCACATTTTTTTCCAGATTCTACCACACAAATTTTTTTCGTAATCCGATCACTACCCTGCAAAAATCGTTGCACCATGTAGTCTATTTGTGGTAAATTGGAGTACTAACAAAAGTGGTCCTCTGTCATGCTGGAGCGGACCAACTCGTGTCTCTGCGCCAGCTTATTGTTTGTTATCCGATCACTGCTCGTGTTTTAACGAAATGTGATTGAAGTTGAGCATTTGAAAGCACATTTGCATGTCTGGCTGTAGCTGAACGTGTAGAGATGCTCGCTGTTAGTTCTTAGCTCCCAGCATGTTCGGGTTCGAATGCCGTCAGAGGCAACATGTAATTTTTATTTTTTGTCTTGGTTTTTATTGATTTCGAAAAAGCATTTGGGAAGTGAAGAACAAAAGCGTGTACAAACGAAAAAATATAACAACAATGCCAATGTTAATATGTTGGAGTAGTTTTGTGCTACTCTGATGTAATGCAGAGATGGAGTATATGGTCCTGCCCTAGGGCATCGCAATGTTAATTGGACCATATTTTTTATATGAATTGTGGTTAATTTTGGAGCACTCCTTGGTCATGCATGCATAGAATAGTCGCATACATATATACATATGTATACACGCAACATATATTTTTGTATCGATTCGAACAATTTGATACAATCAAGCACTTCTACCCAGTGATGGAAAAGTAGGCACAATAGTGCCATTTTACATTACATTCTCAGAGGCACTTTCGGTACAATTCATCCTGTTTTGGGACAATCATAAAATATAGAAGTTTAGCATAACCGCAGAACTCCACAGGCAAACACCGATGGCCTACCAACTGTCATTTTGACGAGCAATATGATTGCAAGTTTTTCTGTGTGGGCACTTTGATGTCTTGAAATAAGCATTTGCCGCATGACGCCACCAGACAACATACTCTCAATGTCGGTGTTTAAAAACATTTAAATCTTTAAAAAACTTGCTGAATAATTTCCTAAAACGTAATCATAAATAATCCAATAGGGAACAGATTTTTATTTTGATTTAAAATCGAAATTTCATCGATGTTATCACCAGCACGCTTTCTTTCAAATGAAAATATGGCAGTCAAACTATCAAATTGCCTGCAATAGATGTCAAGCAAAAAGCGCTGACATATATTGCAGCCCATTAGAAATAGGCGGTATCCATTGGAAATATATTTTGTGACATGGTTATCACGACATCAGTGTTTTCCTGTGGAGACAGGGCCTAAAATGCCAATATATAACAAAAAATACATACCACATTATAGATTAAAAAATTACAAAAGTGAAAATTAAAAGAACTTGCAAATTAAAATAAGGGCTGTGAGAATTATTTGCAAACCGCTGAATTCTGTTGCGAATATGCAGCACGAAAAGTAAGTTTTCGGCACAATCTTGTAATTCAGAAGTTTTGGAAAGATTCTAAGTTCGCAGTTTTATAGTTTATTAAATGAAAGTGTCAGTTTCTGCAATATCCCGATGATTTTTGATATTTTTTCTGACGGTGTCATACATTTTGATCCGTTTAAAAAAATTTCGAACACACTGTCGGGTGGTGCCTAGCAATAAAACGCCGGATAGTTTCTTATATTACAATGACTAACTTAGAGTTTATTGAAAAAGGTTCGCTCGTACAACACACGTGTCCGTGTACCAAAAAGATCAGCGAGAAAAAGGAAAGAAAAAACTAGAACATCAGAGATAACATATCTCACTAACTCATGTTATCGATTATTGTTACAAGAGGCGAATTCACCACAACACTATATGGAAAAAATGGATAACATCGAAAACTTGGAATCTCCCTAGAAATTCTGAATTCAAAGTATTTTGTTGCGAAAACCTGCTGAATTTTTATAATTTGTGTACAAAGTTTGAAATGCCGATTTGTGTACATTTATTGTGTTTATTAAATCGTGAATTATACTTTTANAGTCAAACTATCAAATTGCCTGCAATAGATGTCAAGCAAAAAGCGCTGACATATATTGCAGCCCATTAGAAATAGGCGGTATCCATTGGAAATATATTTTGTGACATGGTTATCACGACATCAGTGTTTTCCTGTGGAGACAGGGCCTAAAATGCCAATATATAACAAAAAATACATACCACATTATAGATTAAAAAATTACAAAAGTGAAAATTAAAAGAACTTGCAAATTAAAATAAGGGCTGTGAGAATTATTTGCAAACCGCTGAATTCTGTTGCGAATATGCAGCACGAAAAGTAAGTTTTCGGCACAATCTTGTAATTCAGAAGTTTTGGAAAGATTCTAAGTTCGCAGTTTTATAGTTTATTAAATGAAAGTGTCAGTTTCTGCAATATCCCGATGATTTTTGATATTTTTTCTGACGGTGTCATACATTTTGATCCGTTTAAAAAAATTTCGAACACACTGTCGGGTGGTGCCTAGCAATAAAACGCCGGATAGTTTCTTATATTACAATGACTAACTTAGAGTTTATTGAAAAAGGTTCGCTCGTACAACACACGTGTCCGTGTACCAAAAAGATCAGCGAGAAAAAGGAAAGAAAAAACTAGAACATCAGAGATAACATATCTCACTAACTCATGTTATCGATTATTGTTACAAGAGGCGAATTCACCACAACACTATATGGAAAAAATGGATAACATCGAAAACTTGGAATCTCCCTAGAAATTCTGAATTCAAAGTATTTTGTTGCGAAAACCTGCTGAATTTTTATAATTTGTGTACAAAGTTTGAAATGCCGATTTGTGTACATTTATTGTGTTTATTAAATCGTGAATTATACTTTTATATAAAATCAATTAAAAAATAATCAATGAAAATAATAGGCGAAACTGGTCAAAATGTCTTACTGCCATTATTTCGTATATAGGTACATACATATGAGTGTAAGAATGTCAGAATAGCTGTACTTCGGTGTATTTCCCTTCCGTAATTGGAATGGAATTCTGTGTAATTTTACTATGAATTTATGTATATNATGCCAATATATAACAAAAAATACATACCACATTATAGATTAAAAAATTACAAAAGTGAAAATTAAAAGAACTTGCAAATTAAAATAAGGGCTGTGAGAATTATTTGCAAACCGCTGAATTCTGTTGCGAATATGCAGCACGAAAAGTAAGTTTTCGGCACAATCTTGTAATTCAGAAGTTTTGGAAAGATTCTAAGTTCGCAGTTTTATAGTTTATTAAATGAAAGTGTCAGTTTCTGCAATATCCCGATGATTTTTGATATTTTTTCTGACGGTGTCATACATTTTGATCCGTTTAAAAAAATTTCGAACACACTGTCGGGTGGTGCCTAGCAATAAAACGCCGGATAGTTTCTTATATTACAATGACTAACTTAGAGTTTATTGAAAAAGGTTCGCTCGTACAACACACGTGTCCGTGTACCAAAAAGATCAGCGAGAAAAAGGAAAGAAAAAACTAGAACATCAGAGATAACATATCTCACTAACTCATGTTATCGATTATTGTTACAAGAGGCGAATTCACCACAATACCCCCCGGCTAGTTACCGGCTAACGATACCGAAGGGGGATTTTCACCCGTCGTCCTGCCGATGTATACCTGACAGCCTCCTCCTTCATTTCGCTTTTATCGTCCTCCCTATTATTCTCGTTTCTGTTATTGTCTGTTCCTGCTGTAGGCGTTGTTTCGTTTCTGTCTACGGTGTTCTGTGTGTTTCTCTCATCTTCGTAGCTTTCCGTTGCTGTTGCCGTTNGGAATTCTGTGTAATTTTACTATGAATTTATGTATATGTCTAATAGGAAACATAGACGGTGCGTCTGACTCGCGAGTCAACTGTGTACGTGTTCACTCGCATTTCGACTACACACAGTTGAGTCATTCAGAGTCATACCAGAGTCATGTCGGTGTAACTAACACATATTTATTTTTACTTAACACATCCAAACCGACTTGCGATTCAGACGCACCGTGTATGCGGCCTATAAAGAATCCCTCATAAAAGTGATTTACTGTAATAATTTAGTTAATTAATAACTTTTATATTAAGAAATAATTATTATAAAAGAAATTTAATTTTGTGGCACTTTCATATTCTTTTCGGCACAATTTTTGAAGACCATTAGGCTCATTTTGAAAGTTTGAAATTCCATCCCTGCTTGTACCTCACACGAATCATGCATGCATGCATGAACCAAAAATACAAGATCACGCCTTCTTCTTAGTAGCCCGTTATAATCGCATTTAGGAAAAAAGTTGGGCGACTTTGACATTAGCCGTTTGTTTACATTTGTTCGTTGTTTACAATTTGGTGGTGGCTTTTTAATGCAATTTTTTTAATTTTCGCTTGTGACAACGTGTGCACACAAAAGGTAAAGAATAATTTAACACAACGACATGATTTATAGAAGAATTTGCATAATAAAAATGATTATTCATGCGTTCAACAATTACGCGGTTTTTTGATGTATATACATCTTTGGTTTCGGTAGGGGTAAAATTTGCGAAGCTGTAACGCATATCCCAGCACAAAATTTTGAAGGGCTTAGCATGTGTGTGTTCAGCATAAAATTTTTACTTTCATTATAAGCACCCTGTGTTTGCTTGCCAAATGGTTGCATACATTTTGGCATATGTATAGTAAGAGGAAATGCGCTACAATTGATTATTACTTCCGATTATTTAAACTCCGCACATGCATTTTGATATTCGTAGATGGTGTAAGGCATAGGTTTAGTAGTCTATTTTGATAAAAAAGCAATGCGAAATTTTAAAAACATACTGAAATCATTTTAACTGGGACCGTTGATAACTGATGAACATGCATGAATATATGTATTTATAATATGCATGGATGATATAATAGCTCTGATCCAATACTTGTCGTGTAAAATCCTGGAAAAAGGTCAAACATCAAAATCACTCTCTGAAGTGAGAGTAAAAAGTGAGTAACAGCAAAACGTACGGAACAAACAAGCATTTGGTAAAATCCTGCAACATGAACTGCATTTACATGAACCACATATTATATTCCGAAAAGAAAAACTAAATTTAGGAATATATACAAATAAAAATGCTCAAACTATAAGCTCAAAAACAATAACTTATGCGGTGTTTCCAAGATATTTTAACGCCCTTGAGACACAAGTATATACAAGTATATTTTATCAATCATTCCGATAATTTCATGTATTAAAAGAATTAGAAATGAAAATGAATACAAAAATTAAATCAGCAAAATGAATAAAATTAAGTAAAATTAATGTTTAATTTCTAACCTAACCTACATTTGTATGTATGTAACTGAATCGCCTAATATAAAAGGATTATCCTAATTTTCGAGCTTAACTCCCTAATCTGTTATTAGAAAAAGAGATTAGCTATACAAAATTATAACTAAAAATATCTCAGATTAAACCGATAACTTTTTGGTGTCCAACCTAGTTTTATCGAATATACTTGCGAAGAAGAGGAGGAATGTCAAATGCTAAAGTAAACAAAAATTTACGCTAGTAAGGATGAGAGGTTTGTAAAGGTATTTTTAATAAAATATTCAGTTAAAATATATTTAAATGGCATAATATGTGTTGCAGAAAAAAGTGACCACGGTGACACAGAGAAGAACTTTTCCTCGAGTTGTGTGAATAACAAGCACAACCAATTTGATAGCTAACGAGCTTTGATTGAGATTATATTTATATGTAAACGTACTTTTATGCTTTGCCGTTCGCATAAGTTTACACATCAAATTTCATGAGTACCTAGCATGGTACAATAAAACAGGTAGAAGCCAATTTGACGTCAAACCTACAAAAGTCAAAGTTTTCGGGAGAGTAAAAATAAAAATGAGCGTGTGTAAGGAAAAATAAAAAAATACATTTTACTGGTTGACGTGTTTAAGTATATTTGAAGTTTATTCTTATTTATTTATTTTCTTTAGTTAAAATTTGATAAAACGTGTATGTTGTTTTCTGTTTTTGTTTTATGAGTTGCAGTGTTGTTGGAGGGACTTTTCGGCATAAGGGTCATACGAACAGCACTTGGCTTCAAACGTGCCTTTCCTGTACCTCCCGGTGTATTTGTGGAATCTACTTCTTTAAAATGTTTAACGCACAGCAAGGCATTTCACTGCAGCTCTGCCCACAGCTGCTTTCGCAACGTTCCTTACGCGAAGGACATTGAGGCACGTTAAAAAATTAGTGGTATCTGCCTTATATTTAACACCACATAAAAAACAACGCTTCAGGTGTTGCATTTTTAACACATACACTAAGTATAAACCGCACAACACTACAAAAATTCAAATGCAAATTAGAATTTGTTATTAACGAACATTCAAAAAAAAAAAAACGATATGACATTCAAAGCGTAACGAAATATAGGAAATAAAATAAAATCAAGTTGAAGTTTAAAGGTTTGCTTCTCATGAGAGCAACGTCATTTTGGCTTCTACCTGTATTTATGTGCCTTGGTACCTAGTACCCACGCCTTTTTTTTGTTCCCTTCGTTGTTTACTTCTTCCAACAAAGATGGCGTCGAGATTTCAACAGCTAGAAAATAACTTTTTTCTTTCTTTCGGGAAGGCGTGATCTTGTGTATTTCGTTCATGGCATGCATGTACGTCCATACACACGGAACACACTTCAGTATCGATACGAAAAACAGTTTCGTTACCGCACAATATTGGGACGAATACTGCGGCAACGCGAAGCGAACAACGAGAAATAGGCAGAATGTTCGAGGAATGACGTAGAATGTTCCACAAAGAGAAACGTCAAGTTGGATGAACACTGCGAGCAGCGAGAGAAAGAGAATGAGCGATAAACTTCAGAATGTTCTAGAGTTGCCATAAGTGCCAGCGCAGGTATATAAGGGCGCCGCCACTGCGAGGTGAGTTAGTTACAAGACAGCAAGCTACAAGTAAAGTGAGCAGAGAAGTGAGTTGCGAATAAGCAAGATGTAAGTTTAATTGTGTTACCAAGATTAGTTAAGCTCTGTTATTGCTTTAACAAGTATTGTAAAGTGTTTTTACTGTATTAGCGAGTATTGTAAATTGTTTGTTGTACAATAGAGTTAATTGTACTACAATTTGGTCATCGATTGCATTTATTTAACAATCCAGCGATACGAACCGAGAGATTTGGGAAATCCGGACGAGGTTTCAAGGATAATCGTAACAATATGTTGAGTTGTATTGATTCACGATGATGGTGCATATACGGAACATGCGAGTAACGAGATTATTATGTGAGTAACGATTCGGTACTTCGAGTCAGGGGTTGTATTCGTTAGCCAGTAGCATTACGTACAAATATGCATATTTAATGTAGGTTATTCGTCATTTCCTAGAACAAATCTAGAACACCGACCGTTCAGCTATACAAAAACGAAAAATGCAGATCAATAGAACTTTTTACGCTCATTTTAAGCATGCCAAAATTATGCGGCACAAGAAAAAAAAAAAGACTTTTGGAGGGTTAAAGTTAAATTTTTTGATTTTTCAAATACTAATATCTTATGAACTACAAAACCGATTAGAAAACTAATGACGTCACCGTAAAGATAATCAATTTATCTTTCAGTTCATGTTCATAATTTATACGCTTTTTTATAGTTTTAACCAAAACCACTAAAAAACCAACAAATCTTATTTTTTTAGCGAAATAACCATTTTTGAAAAACTGCATATTTAATGGTAAAGAAATTTATATTAGTGGTATTCATCTAAACCGATAACTTTATCAAGCAGATAATCTTATAAGTTTACGCACTCTGTTACATGAACGACCCACACTCTCTTTTCGTTTACACTTGCGACAATAGTCGTGTTTTCTTTGGTCATAGAGCTCAGTATCACTAACTTTTTATTACTAGCACGAGGATAAAGAAATTATAGAAACTAACTCATTAAATGGGAAAAAATTATATCCACGAGATAGTATCTATTTTAATAAATGCACATGTAACATAAAGGCGATTTATGTGAAGCAATTTTAAAGAAGCAATGACAGAATATCTGTTTATGTATGAATTCATTTGTCACTGCTACCAAACTGAGCGGCCAAATTATCAGTGAAACAAAACAAACAGAACGGATAATAATTGAACCAGATCTCTATCAGGATCATATCGTTGTTGTAGAAGTTGCGTGCAAAATTTTTATGCGGATCCCGATTATTGCCCAAGAAAACATAGCTAGAGTTGCGACAGAGTTGCATTGCGAGTTTCCACACAAATTTTGACAGTTTATTTATAAGGTTGACATAATTATAAGTTTATACGGTTTACAATGCATTTATAAGGTTTGATGAATACCCTTATTATTTAGAAAGCAGAAGTTATTATCATTAATTCGATATACATATTTCTTCATGATCTGCTTTAGGGTTTCAAGAATTTAGTGATAATAAAAAATATAAATAAACAAAGCAAATAAAACTCTTACATTTTCTGTATTTTTTACCTGCGCCAAATAAATATGGTATCGATGAAATCAGCGTAAAAAGTTCTATCAATCGACATTTTTGGTTATTTTATAGCTAAACGGTCGCTATTTTACACTTGTTCCAGAAAATTACGTAGACGAAGGTGATGCCAACGAATATTTAGTATGAAGAATTTTTGGTTTTACTACTAATATAACTAGAATATGTAGAGTGAGCAACATTCTGCACAAGTAAAGGAGCCGATTTTATGTGTGGGAGCGAGAAGACTATTTTATTACAAAACCTTTCTATCATGTATTGACGTGATCCAAGTATCGCGATATTTATTGACGGTGTAAGCATGCAGTATTGATAGATCGTGATTCGTATCGCAAAATTTCTAAAAATTTTGAAATCTGGATCGCGGATCGCAATACCGTCAATAAATATTGAACGTGTAGCACTTTCAAAACGCGATCCATACATTTCATCAGTACATCTTTTACTCTCATAACGCGAACATTGGCTCTGCCTTCGCTCTCGAGGCTTAAAATCTTTCAAAACAAATTGAACAAATTTTAATTAACATTGGAAATTTTAAAATAATTTTGGAATGCATTATCTATAAATTATACGTACAAAATAAAAATATTTTCTTGCATCATAATAAGCGTTCAGCACAAAAATTATGCAAATACTGACGCGATAAATATTGAACATGTAGCATTCGTGATAATTACTGACCGTGTGACAGAGCCCAATGAAACATGAGGTTATACTAGGCTCACATATAAGTAGATTATCCTCATTTTCGAGCTTAACACCCTAATCTGTAATTAGAAAAAGAGATTAGCGATATAAAATTCCTCCCTTGTTAATCTGTCATTATAAAATAATCTCAGATTTAACCGATAACTTTTCGGTGTCCATCCTAGTTTTATCGATTGTTTTTGCGAAGAAGAGGAGAAATGCCAAATGTAAAAGTGAACAAAATGGATGCTAGCAAGGAAAAGAGGTTTGTAAAGGTATTTTTTAATAAAATGTTAAATTAAATATATTTATATTGCTTTATATAGCAGAAAAATGTGATCACGGTGGCACAGAGAAGAAGCATAACTTTTCCTTGAGATGTGAGAATAAGGAGCACAACAAATTTGACGGCTAATAATCTGAGATAAGCCTGTGTAAACGGGGTGATTAAAAAACGAGCTTTGATTGAGATAATATTTATATGTGAACATACTTTTAGCCTGTGTATGCTTGAATGCACGTATGTACATATATATGTATTAGAGCTGTTAAACTATCGATAGACATCCCATTCCATGTTTTCGATAGTTTGCATTGAAACTATCGATACTATCGATAAATTAGGTAAATAAAATATAGAAAGGTTAGTAATTTTTAATAATCTGCCCTGAGTTTTGCCCGAAAAAATTCACCCGAAAATTTGTATTCCGCCCATAGTAAATATGTACATGAAAACCAAATGAAAGTGAAAGTGAAAAGTGAACCGGTTCGGGGAAAATTAAACTCATGATAAGACTGAATGTTTTTCTAGTACTTGAATTTGCGCCTCTATATAACTACTGGCTCGAGGCGGCAAACTTGAAAAACTTGAAACTTGGCGAAATTGTAAATTCTTTTCGATTGACACTTCAACAGTTGAGAGGACTTTCAGTTATATTTATTTATTTTTATTGCGGTGCAATAATTACTTTTTGAGAATTTCATCGGGGCTGCAAATGTCGGATGTATCATCCTGACTTTCATCTTCACAATCTAGCATCATGGCACAATCGTTGTTTAAACAACGTTTTTTTCCAAAGAATTCTTCATTCTCATTCTTTTGGTTGTTTCGGAATTTGGAGAACCTGTCACGTCATCAGCGTTTTTCGATTTTAGTATTTGTAACTCATTTTAATGCTTTCTTCTGTGTTTGGTTAGATATACGTCTGTGCACTTGAACAATTTTCCAGGGACCGAAAAAAACAGTTATTTTTTCCGAGTTAAATTTGGTCTAATATTTTTTATTCCGAAAAAACGTCCTATCCGGATAATAGACCAACCGCTTATCCAAATTAAACAAATTTGGTATCATATGAAAGAGGACTGAAATAGCTTTTACACAGAAATAACGAATGAAGCTTATCATTTCTATTTATATTTTTTTATAACTTAATACTAAAGAAATTCATGTAAATACATACCTGACCCAATGTTTGTTCTATGGTAATTAATTAACATTTTTTATTGAATTATTTTTCAATGTGTGGCTTTCCTTGGTTAGGACATTTCAGTTGTAAAGCTATTTCAGACCTCTTTCATTGGATAGCAAACTTGTTTAATTTGGATAAGCGGTTTGTTTGTTATCCGGAAAGTACATTTGTTTCGGAATAAAAAATAAGTTTAACTCGTAAAAAATATAACTGTAACTTTCGGTCCCTTCAATATTCGCATTCGCAAAAGATCCGCATTGATTTTTGCGAATGCGAATGTTAAAATTAATGCGGAAGCTCCGCGGTTGCGAATGCTAATGCGAATATTCGCAACAACCCTGGTACAGACGATTATTTGCAAGCAGAATTGAATTCAATACTTGAACCGTGTAAAACCCGGTAATAGGTAAAAAAATATTGATGTATAAGCAAATCAAATGTTGCCAAATTCCCATTTTCAAAAATAAAGAAATGTATACTAAGTAGTACATATAATATAAACAATTAGGGTGCTCACAGTTCTATATTATGTACTGTGTCAATTTTGCCACCTGGTAACTTTAAAACATGTTCCCATACTAATTAGAGATAACACTTTTGGGCAAAATTATCCGACTTTGTCTCATGATGCAATAATACAAGGTGGTATCAGTTGGGACAGATCGATTTGACACTGCCTTAACTCAGTAGAATAAGAAGAAAAACGGGAAGAAATGAATCCCTATTTGGGGGAAAATATAAAATTTTATGTTTTCTTCTAAACAAAATTAGCTTTCTTATAACATATTCGTAATGATAAAATACCTTTTTGAGAAAACAAAATGTGTATATTGAGAAAAAATAAAAAAACATTCAACTATATTCAGCCCTATTCTGCATTTCGATTACGTTCCCGCATTCCGCTCCGCTACAATCGTAATTTGGTATTCTGAGTTACGATTGAATGGAAAGAAGAAGAGGAAGAGCGAAAACATCTTCGAAATCAGCTGGTTGCCTGGGAATGTGTGAAATCGAAACAAAACAAAAGAAATTGCACCAAACTATAGCAGCTTATGAAGTTAAAATTTGTAAATATTTTAAAATAACTAAATATATCTAAGTCATTTTAATTTAAAAATAAAATTTCGTTTGCTCTTAATTTAAGTAGAAACATAATTTTATTGCTTGAAGAGCAGAACGAGTCCCAGATTGCTGATGCGAAAGTTGAAAGGCGGAGATTTAGAGACATGTTTGATCCTTTTCAGATGAGTGAAGAATTATAAGAAATTCATCTTGAACTGCATTCTCACCGCTCAAAGCCAGTGAAATTATAAACGTTGTTTGAGCACTCCACAACATTTGCATTTAGTACAGAGTGGAAAACTTGAACGCAAATGAATTCGATTTTGAAAGCCGTCAGGAGGAGGGGAAGAACAAAGCTTATCCTTCCATAGCAAATCGTATTCGAGACAACATACACACCTCTTTTTAAAAAGTTAGTAAAAACGAGTACAATAATAAAAACATATTTTTTATATACCTCCACATTTTACGTACATATGTATGTTATATAAAAGAATAAATTGTATTCAGTGCATATCACAGTCTTATTTATAGATAATGAAAGCAAAAACGCCTGGACTTCCTCTTTGAAAACCCTGCGCAATATCCCTTTTGGTTGCCATTATTTGAGCCAATTTTTCGTATTGCCCGTATTGGTGTTCGCGAAAACACAGAAATCGAGAAAATTCATTTATGATGACTTTTACAATCATGCACAGTATATTTCGCTTAATTTTTTTAATAAAATTTTAATATTTAAACCCACGAAAATAACAATCGAAACGTTCTTCGTCAACAAATTTGCAATTTAGAAAAACGTAACTACGATCGAAATGTAGAATAGGTATAATCGTAAATTTCGAAGATTGATCGAAACGAAACGGAACGCAGAATACCAAAGTTGTCAAACGGAGAAAATATCGATTCGAGTCGAAATGCAGAATAGGGCTGATTATTAGGGAAAGAATTGTTAAAGAAGTAACACTGTTTCACCTAAGGCATTCAATATGGCGGAATTAGAGCCTTGTATTATTGCATCATGACTTTGTCTCATGTTTTTGTTTTGTGTTAAACTGGCATCTCTGATCAGTTAATTATTCGCGCTAAGAAAAAATGGAAAGTGAAGCAATGTTTTTATTGACAATTTGAAACACATGTGTGAAGGGTTGCTCACAGTTCGAGTGTGTTATCTTGTTGCCACCTTTTAACTTTAAAAGTAAACTCTGAATACCCTAAATATGTATATTTCCTCAAACAAAGACTATCGATAGTGGCCAACGACCATTCGATAGTGCAAAAAAATAAAACCATTCGATATTATCGATAGTACCATCGATGGTTTTACAGCTCTAGTGTGTGTTTACAAAGCTTTTGTAACTGCCATACCTAAACAAAAGCGTCAGCGTTGTCTGGCTGTCAAAAAATTCTCATGCCCATACAATTTGTATGAAGCATACCGAAACAACGCGGCGTCAACGCTGAGCGGTTGGAAATTCCGATTTTTACAGGGCGTTAGGTATTAAAGTTGGCTGCAGAAAACGGCGAAACTGTCATTTTTGTGTTACACACAAACAAACCTATGCTTATTGTTGGTGCTATTTCTGCATTTGACGTAGCGTTGACGCTTTTGTTTAGGTATGGCACTTCGGCGCTAACGCTAGGCGTCAGAAACCGTTCCGCCCAACGCTTTTGTTTAGGTATGGCAGTAAGGGAGTTAAGGGAGTGTCAAAACCCTAATGTCACTATTGAGCAAACCTTTAATTATTGAACCGTGCCTTTTATCGGCCGCTTTACATTTTTTTTTTACAAAAAAGATAAAGATGTCATTGCACATAAAAAAATACAAACGGGGTTTTTTCAAAAATGCCATCCTTTTTTCCTTGTATGAGATCAACCGAAATTGAACGGCGTGCGTATGAAGCTAACTCAATTTCCAATTTTTGTTCTGCGTGACATTTTGATTTGACGTTTCGCTCAATGAAATCAAATGCAAACGCATGCAAGTCAATTTCGGGTGACGCAAAAAAACAAATTCGACGGCATGCGTACCAAAACGCAAGCCGCGAATATTAGGTTAGCCTGTTAGCATGTGTATTTCAGCATACAATTTTTATTTTCATTAGAAGCACCCTGTGTTTGCTTGCCAAATAGTTGCATACATTTAGGCATATGCATAGTAAGAGGAAATGCACTACAATTGATTATTACTTCCGATTATTTAAACTCCGCACAGGCATTTTGATATTCGTAGATGGTGTTAGGCATAGGTTTAGTAGTCTATTTTGATAAAAAAGCAAGGCGAAAATTAAAAAAAAATACTGAAGTAATCTTAGCTTAAGCAAAATGAATAAAATTAAGTGAAATTAATGTTTAATTTCTAACCTAACCTACATTTGTATGTATGTAACTGAATCGCCTAATAATAGCTTTACATATAAAAAGATTATCCTAATTTTCGAGCTTAACTCCCTAATCTGTTATAAGAAAAAGAGATTAGCCATGCAAAATTATAATTAAAAATATCTCAGATTAAACCGATAACTTTTTGGTGTCCAACCTAGTTTTATCGATTATACTTGCGAAGAAGAGGAGGAATGTCAAATGTTAAAGTATACAAAAATTGACGCTAGTAAGGAAAATAGGTTTGTAAAGGTATTTTTAATAAAATATTCAGTTAAAATCTGGGACATGAACCGGTTTTGAACCGGAAAACCGTTTTTTCCTATTAATTAACTGAACCATTAACCGAACCGAAATTTTCCTCAAATGTTTGATCCGAACCGAAAACCGAACCACTTTCCATAAAGGTTTAAAGGTTCGTTTCAACTAAGTTTTAATAGATAAATGTACCCACTTTTTTTTTTGTTAAACATGGTAATGCCTACCATGTGACAATATCAAATGTAAAGGCAACCCATCGCATTTGACAGACACTTGACCCTTAACCTTGCGCGTTGTTGCACTTGACACTTAAACTTGCGCGTTATTTTTTATACCCGAGCGCACTTGTGAAAAAAGGGTACTATAACTTTGGTCACATAACGGTTGTTTGTAACAGGTAAAACGAATCGAGATAGATATAGACAAATGTATACATAAGTGATCAGAATGAAAAGAGAAATCGATTAAACGGTGACTGTCTGTCCGTCCGGCGGTCCGTCTGTGCACATGACAACTCGAGTAAAAATTGAGATATCTGAACGAAACTTTGTACGTGCACTTCTTTCGGGCGTAGGACGGATGATGTTGAAAATGGGCACAATCGGACAATAACCACGCCTACCTCCCATATAACGGTATTTTAGAGAAATACGAAATCTTCGATAAATCAGTAAATATTAAAGCTAATTTATTCAAAATTGATGTTTGCGACAATCCTTTACCAAGAAATACGTTTATGAAAAAATTTTGGAAAACGGGTGTGGCACCGCCCACTTATGATCATATATATGTATCTCGGTAACCGGTCTACCAATTTATACCAAACTCGGTATGGCTATTGTGCTTGCAAGGTGTCAAGCAAGGTGTTGAAAATTATTGAAATCAGACTAAAATTGAGGCCGCTTTTCATATAATGGTAAATTTCAGAAATGCTTGAAACTTCAATATTTCGAAATTTAAGGACGCTAAATTACTCAAAATTGATACACCCCGGTATACCATGTTGCGGTGGCTTTCGGAAAGGTTAAAATCATATATTTAATACTTGCGCCAGGTATTTAATGTTCGGCTCCGCCCGAACTTAAGCAGGGATCACACGATTTGTACATTTGTACAGATTTGGCTATTTTCTCCGTTACAGAGTGGTGTTATTTGGAAAGCTTTTACAGAGCTGCTCTCATTCTCGATAAAAAATTCTTGACAACACCACTCTATCACCGCCAAATGTACAAATGTACAAATCGTGTGATCCCTGCTTTAGACTTTATTACTTGTTTGTTTTTCGAACCGTTGAACCGAACCGAAACCCCGGTTCAAAGACCTAAAAAACCGCTTTGACGAACCAATCCAAAGGTGCAAAAACGGTTCGAACCGCTGAACCGAACCGACAAAATTTTTCATCCGGTTCACGTCCCTGGTTAAAATATATTTAAATGGCATAATATGTGTTGCAGAAAAAAGTGACCACGGTGGCACAGAGATGAAGTTTAACTTTTCCTCGAGTTGTGTGAATAACAAGCACAACCAATTTGACAGCTAATGAGCTTTGATTGAGATTATATTTATATGTTAACGTACTTTTATGCTTTGCCGTTCGCATATGTTTACACATCAAATTTCATGAGTACCTAGTACTCACGCCCATAGTGTAATAAGCAAAGTGAAATCAATATATGACATATTTATTTTTTATACCCTTATATGACAACGGTTTTGTCATTTGAAATTATCAACATTATAAATTAATTTCAAAATAAAAAAATTTTGATTTCAAATCAAATAATAATTGTTTTAGAAATTGAAGAACAAGAAGAAAAAAATCGTTTAAAATGCCCGGTGGTTGCTGTTTATGCAGAAGCACCCACAACAATGAGGTAGGTATGTTTCGTGTGCCAATAGATGTTACGCAAGGAAGGGATTGGATGAATGCGTGTGGTGTTAAACTAACTGTATCATCCAAAGTTTGCGCCCCGCACTTCAAATCGAATGATATCATTTATGCAAGTATTAATGCCAAGAGAAGACGCCTCGATCCAGATGCAGTATCATCAAAGATGTTACCTGCTATTTCATCAGATGAGAGGTAATGATCAAAGTGTGGATATGTTCTAAATGCATTAGTGCAAAGGCATATCGTGAAAATAACAACCGCAGTGCGCCAAACAGATGTGAAGTATCGCATAAAATTTATACTTTCACCAATTTAGTAATAGTAGATGGTCCTGATTGGCAGTATTTTATTTGAGGAAGAATCCTTAATCTTAATGTGTATATATATACATATATAGGGAAATTTTTTGAGATGGGGACGTTCTGCGTACTGGCATATTATTTCGGAGACAAACCAGCTGCACTGCCAAGTGCGGTTTCTATACCTTCGTCAACACTATTTATATGTGTAAATATCAGTAAATAGTTATTCACAAAAAAATACGGTTTAGTGACTAATTTATTTGCTAAAATCAAGATAAACAGGAAATTTCTAGTGCAACTCGCATAAATTCTGAAAAAAAAATATTGAAAATATTGAAAACACCCTATCATAGAATTTGGTTGAAGAACGCCCTATCACAGAATTCGGTTCCAAACCACAGCCGAAAGAGGGTTAATGTAAATAAATATACGAATTGTTTACATTTAAATTTTCAAATAAGCGTACGTCAAATATTGATTTCACTTTGTTTATTTCATTATGCTCACGCCTTTTTTTTAACTTCCTTTTATTAACTCCCTTTTATTAACTCGGGATGTAACTATGCAATATTGATGCGCCTAAAAGATGCAGCGATTTCTATTCTCAAGTTACATACCTGATGACAGTGCGAATGGCAATTGTAATAGGGAGGTTTTAGTTTTTTAAACTATAATTTTTTTATTTATTTTAAGATAGCTTGCCTCAATACATTTATTTTGATATATTTGGTATTTAGATTATTTTTGTTTTTGAAGAGATTTGAAAAAAATAAAAAATATATATTTTTAGCCCAGCCAAGTTAGCTCAAAAAATAGGGGTAAGCATACAATAATTCGCATTGAGCTGAAATTTGGTGCGAATTTTGGGAAGCCTTTATAAATAAAATGTGAAAAGGTCCCATCGATTCCACATCTGCAAACAAATTTATTCGAGGTCAAAGGTCACATAAATTTTAAGGTGTATCATAAAAGTAGGTGTCACAAAAGTTTAGATCATGCAATTATCTATAAAAGCTTCTATAACACTTTTGTTCCTGGGAAATACCATTTCTGAGATATAGCGATTCAAAAAGTTGTGTTTTCCATTATATGCACAATTTCCACTGTAGGTACTTGTGAGGTAACGCGCCAAGCACACTACCTCACAAGTTCAGTGGAAATTGTGCATATAAAGCAGGGCTATATCTCAGAAATAGTAATTCCTAAATACCATGTTCGGACCGACGTCGAAAACATGTTTTCGTTGCTATAACTGGTTTTCGACCTAAAACTTGCGTTTTCATCCATGTAAAATCTGTCAAACAAAAACCAGTTTTTGCTGAAAACTACTTGAAAACTCACGTTCCACTCATTCCAATCGGTGTCTTCACTAGTATTTTAGATATATTTATCGAAGTGGAAGCCATATTTTATCATCTTTAATACGCTAGTTGGGATTTATTGTCAGTTGGCTGGCGAAATTAAAATATGAACAAAAGAAAAAGGTTGCTAATGATAAGAAAATGAAAGACAAAGATTTTGATTTTGGTTTTTCGTAGAAAAACTGTAAACAAAGGATGAAAGAAATGTCAACGAAAACACTAACAGCCAGTGCGAACAGCTTTCAGCCCACAATCCCAAAACTCGTTTTCAAAGTGTTTTCGTTGTCGGTCCGAACGTGGTATAAGAACAAAAGTGTTTCAACAGCTTTTATAGGTAATTGCATGATCTAAACTTTTGTGACACTTTTATGGTACACCATGCAGTTTGGCTGAAAAATGCAAAAAACCAATTCATGTGACCTCTGACCTCGAATAAATTTTTTGCGGATGTGGAATCGATGGGACCTTTCCAAATTTCAGCGCAATTCGAATTATTGTAAGCTTACCCCTATTTATTGAGCTAACTTGACTGGGCTAAAAATATACCTTTTTTGATTTCTCTTCAAAAAAAAAAAAACAAAAGTAGCCTAAATGCCAAATATATCAAAATATAGAAATTGAGGCAAGCTATCTTAAAAAAAAAATTAGTCAAAAATAGATGGCCTTTTTGACAAAATATATTTTTTACGTTTTTATAAAAAGTGCAATGACATCTTTTAAAATTCTTTTTAAAATTCGAATTAGAACGAACAAATTTTCGATTTGTGAGAATAAAAAAATACGGATGTCCTATTTTCTGAGTAGAATAATATACTAAAATTTCAAGTAATTCGAAGATAGGTGCATGATTTGAGATGGAATTGGTTAAATACGAAAATCTCACTCTATGAATTTATTTTAGAAACAAAGTGATTTCATGAACAAATACACATTAACAAATCAATATCCCAGATTCATCATTAGCCACTCTTTTGTGTCTTAGCACTTTCCGCGCTCTGGAATGAAATCCTCAAATATTTTTTTGTGGATCGCATTATCATCGCTTTTCAAGGTCTAGCAATAGTCGGCAAGCATGTGGAGTTTTGACTTCCTATCATACCACTTCTCCATAGCGGCTATGTCCTGGTGGTATCGTTCGCCATGTTCTTCGCAAGTTTTTTGTTAACCCCTTTCTACTCAATCCATCAAAATGAGGTAGAGTCCATCAGACGAACTGGATTTTCATTAATACGTGGTTTTTTCTTCGGAAAAACCACAGTAGAAATAAAATAGTGTAAAAAAATATATAAAAAAACAAGCTTTTATTTAACATGTATAATCAAAGTAATAAAATATAGTAGTGTAACAAAAGACTTTTTAGCATGAAATTTTTTTCAAAACTGCACTAGAATGAATAAAATAAAATAAGTTAAGGTCTCGTTGAAGTTATTAAAAGCCATTTAGTGAAAGGAGTTACTCAAACTCTAATGAAAATTACTAACAATTTGTAATAATTTGCTTCGTTTTTAAAAAAGTTTGTCGCGCGAATAGCAAACCGGCATTTAAATATCTGTATACATACATATACATACCTAACCAATTATGCATGTATGCTGAATTCGCCGACAAGCTTTTTTAAAAACGAAGTAAATTAGTATAAATTGTTAGTAATTTTCATTAGAGTTTGAATAACTCCTTTTACGAAATGGCTTTTAGTAAGTTTAACGAGACCTTAACTTATTTTATTTTATTAATTTTAGTGCAGTTTTGAAAAAATTTTCTTGCTAAAAAATCTTTTGTTACACTACTTTATTTTATTCCTTTGATTGTACATGTTAAATGAAAGCTTGTTTTTTAAAATATTTTTTTTTTACATGATTTTATTTTGAACTTTTTAGTTTAATTTTATATATTTAGGATTCACTCTTCATTTATGAGCATAGTACATTTTATATAAGCGGCGTATAGAAATAACACAAGGTTAACACCTAATTAATTCAAAACAATTTGTACGAAATTAGGGAATTTGTTAACATGGTTTTATTTTTAAACTTTTAAATATTACATCTCAATCTATGCATATCTGTCAATGCCTCATTGTTACAAGGAGTTTTTCCGGTGAGTTTTGAGCTATCGAGTTCTTCAATAAGAAGGCCATCTAAGGATTTTACTCTGCTTAAAGCAACGTACACTTGTCCTGCAGCGAAAATTTTGTTTCCCAAATAAACAGCGGCAAGTTCAACAGTGCTACCCTGCATTTTGTGCACAGTGAATGACCAGCATAGTACGATTGGTAACATTCTCCGTTCTGCCGTACCGTAACTATATTTAGCTGGGAACTGTATCTATTTTGGTTTGATGATATGCCTGCGCTCAAACACGACTAACCTTGTCCATAACTTTTATTTACATATATTCTGAGAAAACAAAGTTTGGTGTTAGATGTGCCGTCGTAAACTCGCGAAAAAAAATTAATCAAATAAAAATAAAATAGGTGAATAAAGGAGTAAAGGTAAGAATAATGAACAAGCGAACTTTTCAAAACAAAATAGACGATATGGACGAAAAAATAATGGAAAATCAAAGACAGGTTGAAAGCCGCTTGGATGTAATTGATCACCGCATTGATGCTATGGAAAAGGTTTTGTGTGAAAATGTGGGTTAAATAAATAAATAATGGATTTGCAAGTAATATTTTATTCCATTTCAGATGGCTAACAGAAACGAGACAATGGCTCAAAAGCGCCTGATGCGCGAGTGTAAAGTAATTTTGGCGAAGGTGCAGCAGTCAGTTATAAAAATGACTGGCGACATCGTTGATGAAGGAATAGTGGAAGTTGCTAGCGTATTTCCGCTTTTCACCATAGATGCTGCAATGGAAGTGGAGGAAAAGCTGAATGAGCACGAATACGCCACTGCAATGGTAACTTTAACATTCAAATCCTGGTCGAAACTAAGTACCTATTTTTTAAAATATAAAACGCACATACATACACTGAAGAGCACTTCTGGAGAGGTGGACCCTGTTATGCGCAAATTATTTATGTATATATATATATATGTTTGGATATAAATATGTAAGGGGCATAAAGCGCACAAAATAATTAAAAATATGAAAAGTTTGAAAAGATAAGAAAAAAATTTCATTTGAATAGGATACTCGTTTGGTAACACTACCGGTAGGTTTTGCGGTAATAGCTTGGTAAGACTACTGGTAGGTTTTGCGGTAATCGCTTGGTAAGACTACCAGTAGGTTTTGCGGTAATCTTTCGGTAAGACTATCGGTAGTTATTGAGGTATTCACTTCGTACGAGTACTGAACGAGTGAACAATCTATACATGGCTGAGTATGACATACGTGAATGTGGAAAGAGTACAGATACTCAACAAGATTCACGACAAGAAGAGAGAAGCTATCCATAAGGCGACATATTTTACTAGGGTGTTAAAAAAGACAAAAACTCACACGCATAGAAGACTATGGGGTAATTTCTGCACACGGGCCTTAAGAAACTCATATAAACTTTACCCGATGCATAAGGTAACGCTCCTGGAATTCATGGGAGAGTTAGCTAGTAGCTGTCTACCAGGGTATATGTATATCAATACATGAGCAAATATGCCATATGGAGTTACACCGCGCGGTACCATACCGCTGCTGCTTGAGCAAACCTTTATAATGAAAACAGCTCTTATAAAGATTTTATTTTGTTGCTTTAAATAGAAACGTTCTTTATATGTAAAGTCTATCTTAAACTGAAGCATTTTCATCTAAGCTAAGGGCCCGTTGTTGATTTTGAAATTTTAGCAAAAGTCATTATAAACAATTTATAAGATTGAAAACGAAAAACGTGAAGCGCATGCAATACAAAGCATTAGATTTAATTGACAATAGTCAAACTACATAACATAGACCTAAAATTTCTACAGAGAAAGTACAAATTTCAGATCGATTTTAAACGGTCGTTATTCATATATCCACATTCATACATACATATATTACTCTTCATATCAATTCATGTATATTACATGCGCCCCACGCTTTTCAATTTCAATCTCGTAAATGGTTTATAGTGACTTTTGCTAAAATTTCAAAATCAAAAGTTATCTATAAAAATTTAAGTTATTTTTTGAATTTTGTCATTTTGAGCAAATAATACCGATTATTTCTACTTTTTATTTTTTTAAGGCAAAAATAAAAGTTAAAATTTGCCTTTAATTTTTTTGAGCAGAAAATAATCGGTAATTGTTGACTTTTATTTTTTCAGACAAAAATAAAATTCAAAGTTAAAAACCAAGTATTCGAGAGCTGTGTATATTCGAATGTGATAGTTTTGAAGCTCCTACATGGATTTTAATAACCCCTATACCCAAATACCAGCGTTCCCACTGGGAAAATAGGTAAGCACCTTGCGAGGTAAGCCATGTTTGCTTTCAGTTTTTAGTACCAAAATTGTCATCATGGCCAATGTCATCTACTAGTAAAGGGCAAAATGAACACCTCCGAAGACACATTACGTTGTCAGTTGCAAAATAACGTGCAGCCGAAGTTATTTCCAAGCACCGAACTACTCCGAGCGACTGCTCTGCATTACACGTAACTTACTTTGTAAAGCGGCTCAGAAGTATGTCTGATACCAAATGTACATTCTAAATTCCTAATTACATAAGGCGGCCATGCCTTTGTAAAAGTAAGGGACGTTCGGCAGGGAAATGGCAGAGCTGGGTCGTAATGATTCCTTTAGGAATTAAATTACTCCCAATTACAAATTACAAGGAATTGTAATTAGTCAATTCCTTCAGTCCACTGCAAAGGAATCAATTACTTTCTCAATTCCTTGAAGTAATTTCAAATGTAATTGTCTTTTTTTAACTCCATTACAAGGAATTTCATATTGTAATTGGAATAAATTACGTGCTAGTAATGAAAAAAATGGTGCACGTATTGAAATAATATTTAAAGATATCTAATATTGGCCGCTGGGGTGTAGTGGTAAGCAGTGCGCGCTTCCACTCCGCAACCCCTGAGTTCAAGCCCTGGTCAAAGCAACATCGCAAAAAAATATAGAAAAAAGGTTTTTTCTTAACAGCGGTCGTCCCTCGGCAGGCAATGGCAGACCTCCGAGTGTATTTCTGCCATGAAAAACAGCTTCTCATAAAAATACAACCGCCGTTCGGAGTCGGCGTAAAACTGTAGGTCCCTCCGCTTCGTGTGACAACATCAAGGCGCACGCCACAAATCGAAGGAGAAGCTCGACCAAACACTAACATATGTGTAAGCGCCAATCTATTATTATTATTATTAATATTGGTGTCAAACGAAATGAAGTTAGGTGAGCTTCTGCTATATTTAATTAAAAAGTTTATAACTATGAACGGTAAGTAATGTATTAATGATATCCAATTATATATAAAACGAAAAGGAAAAGAAGTGATGTTTTATTTTACAAAGATATTTTGTTCGAGGGTTGCCACTAAGTTAAAAATTTACTGAAAGTAAACGATAAATGATCACTAAATACATATATATATTACGATACATACAATTTTTTGGAAAAATAAAAAATATATAGGTTACATACATATAGAAGTAAGAATTGTTCGAAGGTTGCCACTTAGTTAAAAATTTACTGAACGTAAACGATAATTGATAATTAAATACTTATTTATATTAACATACATACAAGTTTTTGGAAAAAATAAAAAATAAACGTACACTTGCGATCAGCTAATTAAGTCATCAACATTTTTAACAATTTTGATTATTTTTCTTTTGCTTATTTAATGTTTATTATTTTTCCATAAAAGTCTAGCTCATTATATACCAAACACCATATAAATCCACACTTCAAACCAGGTACAAAGTTTCAGCTAAATTTTCAACTTTTTATTCGGAGTTTTTTTGAGTATGCATATAAATAAGTGGTAACTCTATTAAAAACACCAACATATTAATTTAGTCTCAAACCCTGAACACTTTAGGCCCTTGGGTTTGATATTGCCGTTAGCTTACCACTTCACAACACTGGTTCCACTCGATTCAAGAAAAATAACACACAGTATTTTTATTTTTTTCTAAATGGAATTTACAAATCACGGATGGTTTTATTTTGGGAAAAAGTTCGACTCGTATAGGATGCGTCCGTACGGGCTCACAAACGAAAGATTCTGCCTATCTTCAAATTCAAAGTAAGTTGACATTTGGAGTGCATATTTGTGTGTGTGTGTGTGTGTGTGTGTGTGTACAATGGTGGTGGGTATACAGAGTGGTGTATAAGGAGAGTTAAATGTTGATGTTCTGTTTACAAATGTTGCGGAAGCGTGTGTGAATGTGTAGTGGATGTGGGCAACATCTGCCGGCGTCGATCGGTGGTGCAGCGCGCGAGCGGAAGTCCGGGGTAGCCTTCGCGGAAGGGCTCATTTGGCCATCCCGGCCCTCCTAGGCGAATACTAGCCTAGCAACCGCTGCAAGTGTTGAAGGGTCTGGACCACGTTACTAAGGCCAGTTACTCGGCGATGATGCGGGCCCGATTGTCGCCGACGGGAGATGGCGGGGGAGGCGGGGGGCGACGATAGGGTGACTGCTGTTAGTGGGTGCGATTTCGGTTGGTGTTAGGATACCGACGTTGCACTCCCGGCTCCCGTTGCTGCCCCCGATGATCACCGCGCCTGGTCGGAGACACATTGTCTCGCCTTACGTTGCGATGCAACAGCGTGTGGTGTTGCCGAATACAGATTTGGCACCCGTCCTAGGTGTACTCCCTTGTGGCATGAGCGAGCGCCAGGCAATTCAGGCAATGCCCATGCGCTCGGGCCACCTGTTGCCGTTGCTTTGGAGACATGCCTCGGAAAATAGGGCAAATCCGGAGTGGGTGCGGACGGCGGCATAAGCCGCAGCGAATGCCAGGTGGATTACGGGGTCCCGCAGAGAACTGCCCTTGCTGGCCTTCTTCCATCTGATTGGTTACCGTCCTTGGGTTGTGCATGCGGGCCGTTGCAACTGGTGGGGCCGCAGGCTGTGGCACGTTGGCGCGTGGCACCGCCCTTGGTGGTGCTGAGGCCCTCGGTACAGTTACCGCGGATCTGACCGCCGGAACAGGAGTGGAGGGGGATGATGTGGGCATTTCAACGTCCATTTCTATCGGAAGAAATCGCGACTTTAATTTTGGGTAGAAACTTTAGATGGCGGTTAGTGGCCGATTAGTGTGTTAATCGGGTAAATATTCTTATTTACGTTAGTTGAGTTGCGTGGTTTTCGTTTTATTTGCGGTTTTAGGTGTGTCGGAATTACGATTATTACGTTTCATGGATTATTGGCGTTTTCGGTCGGTAAAAGGCAAAGTTTTACGAGCGGTCGAGTTAGTGTACCGTTTTGTGTGCGCAAATCTACGACTCGTATGTGACCATTGGAGCCACGATGTAATTTTTCGATTCTTGCGAGGCTCCACTCGGTGGGGGGAAGACACTCATCTAAGAAAATGCCCAGGGGTGAGGGCAGTGAAATCGGAGGGATCTTTCGAGAGCGCAGAGAGGGGCCGTGAGTTTAGAACGGCTTCTATTCGGGTTAATAATGTTGCAAATTCTTCAAAGCTAAATTTGTGTGTGCCAGCTACTTTTTTAAAATGTGTTTTGAAGCTTTTTACAGCTGATTCCCATAGACCACCCATATGTGGGGCACTTGGTGGGATAAATTGCCAATCAATGCCTTGGGGTGCGTATTTTTTAACGATTTCAGGCGAGACTTCCTCTATAAATTTTAAAAATTGTTTTTCTGTGGCTCTTTTGGCCCCGACGAAGGTTTTTCCATTGTCGCTCATTATTTTGGATGGAAATCCTCGCCGTCCGACGAAGCGAGCAAATGCCGCGAGAAAGGCCGCAGTTGTCAGATCAGAACATAGCTCGAGGTGTACTGCCTTTGTCGTAAAGCATACAAAGACAGCCACATAACCCTTCGTATAGGTTGAAGTCCTTAACATGGAAACCTTTATCTGGAAAGGCCCAGCAAAGTCAACACCAGTGGTAGTGAAGGGCAGAGCGAAAGGGCAGCGTTCAGGTGGAAGAGCTGCCATGATCTGCGTGCGCATCTTCTGCTTATGTATTATGCAGACTTTACACATAAATGTGCATTTTTTGATCTGTGGCTTTAGTCGTGGCATATAAAATTCTTGTCGGACCATTTGTTGCATGAGGCGATGTTCGGCATGTATCATTAATAAATGGAAAAATCTGAGGTATAGTATTGCAAAGGGGGATTTCTCTGGTATTATTATGGGGTGGCGTTCGTTATNATGCAGACTTTACACATAAATGTGCATTTTTTGATCTGTGGCTTTAGTCGTGGCATATAAAATTCTTGTCGGACCATTTGTTGCATGAGGCGATGTTCGGCATGTATCATTAATAAATGGAAAAATCTGAGGTATAGTATTGCAAAGGGGGATTTCTCTGGTATTATTATGGGGTGGCGTTCGTTATAGGTGAGGCTGGAGTTCGCTAGCCTTCCATTAGCACGAAGCAGACCTTTCGTGTCTAAAAATGGATTGAGTACTAAGATTTGACTATTTTTGTCAATTGGTTTTGATTCTCTTAGCATTAACATTTCGCTGCTGAAATAGGAGTGTATGCAACAAGGGAAACCTTTGCTTTTTCTAAGTCTTGATGCGTTAACATGTTATCTGGGGAATTCGGTGTTTTCTTCACCTTATTTTTGAGGCGCTCTACGAATTTGAACATATAGGCGACTACCCTTAGGGCACGGGGAAACAAAGAAATTCGTTCTAGGATGTCAGTGTCATCCAATATTGTGTGAAAGGTTTCAACTTTTCGACTTTCTGGGGCAATTATGTTGCGTATGGGGGATTGTGGCCAGAATTGTTGTGATTCTATTAGCCAGCTGGGGCCGTTCCACCAGAGTGAGGTGGTGGCGAGGTGCAGGGGTTTGCAACCTCTTGTGCCAAGATCGGCGGGGTTATCAGCACTGGCTACATGTCGCCAAGTTGCTGGCCCAACTAAATCAAGTATTTGGGCTGTGCGATTGGAAACGTATGTTTTCCATGAGTGGGGTGGTTTTTCTAACCAAGCTAAGACGATCTCTGAGTCTGACCATAGATATAATTTCTGATTGGTTATGTTTAAATGCGTTTGCACAGTTGACGCTAATTTTGCGAGTAGAAGCGCGCCACACAGTTCAAGTCGTGGTAGACTTAGTGTTTTGAGAGGTGCCACTTTGGCCTTTGCTACTAACAAATGGCTTGAAATTGTGCTGTTAATTTGGGTGCGCACATATATAGTTGCGCAATATGCCTTTTCAGAGGCGTCGCAGAAGCCATGCAGTTCTACTTGGTATTCGGGGGAGTAATTTACCTATCTAGGGATTTGTATCTCTGCAATAGCGTGCAAGTTGTTAACAAATCGGGACCATTTTACCAAGCGAAGTGGTTTCACTTGCTCGTCCCATTCGGTTCCGTCTAGCCATAATTCTTTTATCAGGATTTTCGCTTGTATCATAATTGGCGAAAGCCATCCTGCGGGGTCAAAAACTTTCGCTACAGTCGACAGAATTTGTCTTTTAGTTATTGCAGATTGAACAGATATCGACTCAAGAGTATATGAGAATTTATCTGAGATCGCATTCCATTGTATGCCTAGGGTTTTTGTTGTACTTTCCTTTTCGAATATTAGGAAGTTTGAATCTAATAAATTTTCTTTATTTATATCTTTTAGGATTTCGGGGTGATTGGCGGTTATCTTTCTTAGGGGGAACCCTGCTGAGTTGAGGGCTTGTATCACTTGTGATAGTACTTCATACGCTTTTGGTAAGCTGTGGCTTCCAGACAGGATATCATCCACATATGTTTATGTTTTTAATACAGGGGTTGCTAGGGGAAACTTTTCTTTTATATCGTTTGCCAATTCATGAAGTGTTCGAATGGCAAGGAAGGGGGCGCGATTTATGCCAAATGTCACCGTTTTAAGTTTATAGTCACATATTGGACTATTTAGTGAATTTCGAAATATAATGCGCTGAAAGTCTTGATCGTCTTTATGTAGGAGTATTTGTCGATACATTTTTTCGACGTCTCCGTTAAATACGTATTTGAACATACGCCACTTTAAAATCAGAAGCATTAAATCGGGTTGTAATGTGGGTCCTGTGTACAAAATGTCATTTAAGGAATTGCCCGAACTTGTACATTTCGAGGCGTTGGTTGTTTTTTTGTCTGGTTTTACAACCGCATGATGGGGTAAGTAAAATGAGGTGTATTTACCTTTGGTTATGTTCTCATATGGATTTACTTTTTCCATATGATCTGAATCGAGATATTCTTCCACCACCATCGTATGCTTATTTAAGCTGGCGTTTTTTAAGTAGGTTTGTTTCCATACTTAAAAACTGCTGAAGCGCAGAGGTTCGGGAGCGACCTAGGGCGAGTGTGTCTGGGAATTCTGGCTTAAATGGAAGTCGTACTACATATCGACCAGTTTGTGCTCGCGTTGTTGTGGCTTTGTAGTAATCTTCGCAAGCTTTATCTTCTGGGGTAGTAACTTGTATGGGGGGGAGTTCTTCTAAATCCCAAAATCTTTTTAATTGAGAGTTGAGGTATTCGTTTGAAATATCTTCAACTTGAGTTGTGAATACCGATATTTTTTCACTTACTTGCCCGCGTAGTATCCATCCAAAGGTGGTATTTTGGGCTAACAGGGTATTTGAAATTTTTTCAATGCCTTCTAGCATTATTTGTGGTATTAGGTCGCTGCCTAATAGGATATCAACTTGCGCGGGGGTGTGGCAGTTGGGATCCGCTAATTTGAGGTGGGCGAATTTTTGACGATCTTTGTCGTTTATTTTATAGCTTGGAAGCATATTTGTTAGTTGCGGCAGAACTATAGCTTGTGCTTTTATTCTTACATCCGCATTGGGGGAAATCAGGGTTNAAAATTCGCATGACGTATGTTTATTTTCGTTCATAAATGTTTTCGATCTATTGAAGCTTCTATTATGTGAATTGTGATTGCTGGCTTGGGGTTTTATGAAGCTTCTATGTAGATCATTTTGTGCATTTTTGGCTTTTGTAATTTTTGTATCTACCCTGTCTGCGATTTCGTACTGGTTAGTTAGAAAATCTTTCATTTCTTGCCACGTCGGGCATTTTTTACGGGATGAGAGCGATTGCACCCATAAAAGTAACGCTTTTTCTGGTAAAGTTGCGGCGCAAATATTTACCAGAATAGGGTCCTAGTTATCTGTGGGAATATTTTGAGTGGATAAGACTGATAGACAGTTTGAGACAGTGTACTGTAATTTAATAAACTCTTCACTCGTTTCTTTTTGAATTTTTGGTAGATTCATTAAAATCGTTACTTGTTTATCAACCAGTACTCTTTCGTTTTCATATCTTTCTTTTAATGCTTCCTAAGCCAGATTGAAATTATCGTCATTTAATGCGAATTGTTTCACTATACTGCCGGCTTGACCTTTAGTCTTGTACCTGAGGTGGTACAGTTTTTGTACTTGTGACAATTTGGGTGATTTATGTATGCGGCTTTAAAGATGTCCCGGAAGGACGGCCATTGTTAATAACCCCCATGGAAAGTTTCCCTGTCACATGCTGGCACTTTGAGATATATGCCGGAGCTTTGCTCTTGAATTTGGCTTACTTCTACTCTCGGGGGTGGAGTAGGTGCGCTAACTGGGTTTAATAACTTAAGCTGATCGGAGATCATAGCTTTTGTCTCTTCATATTGGTCAAGGCAGTTTTCGTATTTAGCGGTAGCCGAAGCTTTGAAATTCTCGGGTAAATCGGAATCATCCGTTTCTATAATTGTGTCATATGCCGCTTGAAGGCAGAAATGAATCTTGCGCCTGAGAAATCTTTTGTTTTTTTCTGTTTTGCACCCTGCTTCAAGCGTGTAGCTTCTGCAGGTGTGCCTTGAGGTTTGTCCTCATCAACCATTGTTGGTACTTTTAAAGTGGTTGGGGTTTTGCCTATTTGCTCCTTTACTGGAGTTTTACCAGAAGGCATTTATGTATGCGAGAATATACAGATTTTTTTTTCTCTGTGTATTTTAGTAACCGCGAATAATATAAGTGCCCGGTCAGTCGATCGAACCGCGATATTCTCTTTCGAGTTTTATTGTTTACGTATGTGTATCTCTGTACCTATATATTTTTTTTTCTGATTAATATTAATTTTAGTATTTGTTTTCGATTGGGTGTTTTTTTTGTAAATAAAAACGTTTTCTTGAAATTATCGTAATTAAAATCTTTATAATCTCGTAAAATTATAACAATTTATATTGAGTATTCTTAATTTTACCGCGCTTATTAATATTTTTCCTTTACGTGTGCCGTTCAAGGTATATGCACTACTGGGTTAGTAGGTATGGGAGTATATATGTATGTGTGTATGTTAACGTTAGCATGCAATGATACAAATTATTAACATATGTTAAGCGAGGGCGGCTAATACTGGTTAGTGTGTATGTCACTATGTTTTTGACGAAGGACGGGAGAAAGAGATAATTTGTGATTGCAATTTCGTTGCTTTGTTTTGATGTATGCACGTTTGTATATACGACTAATTTGGGAGTAAAGAACTTTTTAGCTAAGTTAATTGGGCAGTGAGTTTGCTGATGACCGTATGTACATAAGTTTGTTTATGTGTAATTGGGTGCAGATTAGGAACTAAATAGCGTTTGTTTAATTGTTTACATCCACGTATGTACGTATGTATATTACTTCGTGGTACAGATGCTGGGAGGCCAGAAATAAAATATGCAATTGTTTGGTATTATATTTGGGTGTTTTTGATATTTGTTATTTATGGGTTTTAGAAGCTGTAATAGAATCTGTTTACATACATAAATATGCAGTATTTACTGCTACTTCTTTTTCTACTTTGTTTCGCCAATAAGTTGAATCTTTTTTCGCGCAAAATTTTTTGTTGCGTTGATATTGTTCTGGCTTTTATTTCTGCTGCTTATTTTGTATGCAATCCTGCTTTTGCTTCATATGAGTACAAGCAAAGGGGGTATTGCCGGGCAATTATTGCAAGTAGATACTTGAATTTTTCATGTTTCTGGCTTTGGTGTGTTACCAAACACGAAAAATAAGCTAAAGCAGAAATTTAAGGTTATTTTTCATGCGTATATATGCATACGGATTTTTTATTTATTTTTGTTCAAACAGTTTTTTGGAACAGTAAAGTTTTTACCGATATGTATATTTATGTATGTAAATATGTATATATATTTTCTCAAAATTTCAGCAAATATCGGTTTTTTTTTATATTTGTAATATCTCAATTTATTGGTTCGATACAACTCACTTTGGCGGTAGGGGGCATATGGGTATAATTATGGCCAATTATTTTCGGATATAGAGTCCAAGCTCCTGATCCTGCTACTTCCTCCTCGTAGCGTGTTTCCCTCGTTGAGTCTCCCTGCGATCCAGTGCTTCCTTCTATAGTGTCGTTGTTGGTGTTTAGTTTTGTTAATTTGTTGGTTTGGTTTTACGTAGGATTATTTCGCGTCCGATTTTGGGTATTTGGTTAAGGTCATTAATTGGATTTGAACTGTTTATATTTTTGTGTGCTTTTTACGCGGCGCGCCCGAATTATTTGGATATCTGTATGTGACTTTTTATACTGTGAGTAAGTATGTACGTAAACTTGTCTGCTCTGATTGTGGTAAGTCTCACTTATTACACTTAAAATGGCATAACTTGTTTTTTCAGTTTTCACTTAATTAGTTAAGTATGCACCAGTGATGCCAGATTGTGGGTAATTTGCCTATTTGAGGGATATTTTGCAACAAAACTTATTAAAAGGGAAAAAAGGGACATTTCAAATAAATAAGGGATTTTATTTTGATGCAGTTATTGTTGCATAATTGATCCAAATTTAAGAATATTCGACATTCTTACGCAATTAATCTTTCTGAAGATGTGATGTGGAATGAAATGGTATATAATTGTTAAAAAGTATAAGGACAATTTCGAAAATTTTCTTACGTTAACCAATTCAAGCGCTGAGTAAGAAAGAATCTTTTCAGTTGTAACTGGTGTTTCGTGTAAAAAGCGGAACAAATTATCTGATGAAATGTTAAATAGCACATGAATGTGCTTCAATTTTTAAGTCACCAAAAAATTCTTTTAGGCCCTGAATGAGTGAAAAAATGCAGAAAAAGGGGTTTTTTCTTAACAGCGGTCGGCCCCCGGCAGGCAATGGCAAACCTCCGAGTGTATTCCTGCCATGAAAAACAGCTTCTCATAAAAATACACTCGCCATTCGGAGTCGGGGTAAAACTGTAGGTCCCTCCCCTTTGTGTGACAACAACAAGGGGCACGCCACAAATTGGAGGAGAAGCACATATGTATGTGTAAGCGCCAATTATTATTATTATTATTTTAATGGATTTTACTTCTTTACTACTGAAACATGTATATGTCTAAATTCGTTGGGAATTTTTTGGGATAAATTTTTAAGCTGTGGGTAATTGAGGGATTTTTTCTCAATTTTCGTGGGATTTTTAACAGAGAATGTCTGGCATCACTGGTATGCACATCGTTTTACGAATAAATAAGCATATAAGTATAAATGTAATATGCCACTGTGCACTTAGATATTCTTGTTTATATACGTTATAATTTGTTTTGTGGACTGTAAACCAAAAATTTTATTTTTTTTGTTTGTTCTATAAGTGCAGATCTGATGCCGTTAGCAAAAACTCCCTTCATGTATTGTATGTATACATAAATATGTATGTATACAGATTTGAACGAACTAAAATCCATGTAGGAGCTTCAAAACTATCACATTCGAATATACACAGCTCTCGAATACTTGGTTTTTAACAATTACCGATTATTTTCTGCTCAAAAAAATTAAAGGCAAATTTTAACTTTTATTTTTGCCTTAAAAAAATAAAAAGCAGAAATAATCGGTATTATTTGCTCAAAATGATAAATGTCATATTTTTAAAAGTCATGGAGGAATCAGAATTTACAATGAGAGACTAGTCCAATGGTACTGTTGCGGCCCAATGAGTCATCTTATTAACTTTCCATTTAAAGAATATAAATATACATTGTAATTTTAATGCCTATGGGCAACCTTGACACTTTTATAATGAAATACTAATTTGTTCCTTTCTATGCACCCCTGAAACTGAAAGAAACGTGGCCTCGCTAGATCGTATGTCAAAACGAGACGATTCATTAAGTTTCAGGGAAAAACACGAGTAAGGTGAGCCTTTCTAAATATTGTAATTTAAAATGTCTAGACACTTTGAATATGTATCGATATTAATACTAAACTCTGTAAAACTTGAATTTCCAGATATTAAAACTATAAGAATACCAATAACGATTTTCGGTAAATCTGGGTATTTGTTCTTAATACACGTGAGGGATCTCCCTGTTGCAAAAGTCGTGGCTTATTCGTATGGTTATACAACGAGCGGCGACATTTTATTTTAATATCTTACTCCAGCGCATTTCGTTTGGAGTAAATCGTAACTTAACTCAATGCCAAGGCACCCATACAATCTAAGAAGAATGTCTGAACGCGAAGACTCTGCCAACGAAGAGGACCTAGACGAAACTGTCGAACCAGAGAAAGAGCTAGAGCAGCTCCGGGAAAAATTGAAAACTCTTCAAGCATCTTTAAATGCGTCGAATGAAGAAAATAGCCTACTCAAGAAGGAAATACAATTGCGCGTCAATCAGGCCGACGCACATAGCAAGAACATCATCGCTGCTGCTGCCACCACGAGCTCTGCCAACGTCAACACCGCCGCCAACATGCCCGTCGCTAACACCTCTACCCAAGTGCCTTTATTTGCTGCCGCCTCCGACGCTACGGAAATGACTCGAAATAATAAAACCTCAACCAAGGTAAGTTCTGCTTATACTTATAACAGTGCCTACAATATATACGCCAATTCCGCCGGCGTACTACCTAGCCGCGTCACCTCTGCCGACGCACCCGCAAACGTCAACACTTCTGCCGACGTAGGTACATCTGCCTCTGCCAACGCATACCGAATATGCGAAAATGTCGGATTCAACCGTCCATACGAACATCGTCCGTCGATTCTAACCTCAAACTGCATGCACAATTTACAACAGCCCCAGCCGCATGGACCAAATTGTATTGGTCAAAGCACACCATCTTCGTTAAACCAATCCCAAGCGATTGCTCCCCAATACTCCTCGTTTAATATTCGAAAGTTGATTGATTTGCCCGTATTTCACGGCTCGCCAGAAGAATGGCCTATGTTCTCTGTAGCCTATAGAGAAACGACAGCCGCGTATGGCTATACAAACCTAGAAAACTTGCTACGTTTACAAAAAGCTTTAAAGGGCGATGTTCGCCAACGCGTACAATCCTTGCTTATACACCCGGCGAGTGTTGATTCGGTCTTAAATTCGCTTGAATTTATGTATGGACGACCGGAGCTCCTCATTCGTAGCCAGATAGCCAAAGCAAGGGCATTCCCGGCTATTCCAGCTGGAAAATTAAGCGAAATTATAAATTTGTTTACGATGGTATCCGATTTGGCAGCTTTCCTCGAAAGCGCCGGTGCACACCCCTATTTAGCAAACCCAACCCTAATGGACGAGTTAGTGAGCAAGTTACCACTTAACAAAAGAGAGGAGTGGGTGCGCCACACCTTCAGCATCCAACGGCCATATCCTAGCTTGCGAGACTTCTGCGCCTGGTTACAACAAATTGCCACATATATTTCTGTTGCTAATGACATGGGTTCCACTAAAGGTCCACATGTAAATGAAACCGCAGCCCACAAACTAAAAGCTTCAAAGCCAGTGCTGGCAATCGAAGAAAATAAACAAAATTGTATATTGTGTCAGGAAAGTCACAGGTTAAATCTTTGCTCAAAATTCAAAGATTTGGATACCACTCAAAGGTGGGAAGTCATAAAAAGACATCATTTGTGTTTTAGTTGCCTCAACGCAGGCCATAATACCCAAAATTGTTCAAGACGTCGCGTGTGTGCAATTAATTCCTGCCGCAAGTTTCACAACCGCCTCTTACATAATTTTAATTTTACGTCTTTTGACAAAGGCAACTCTGTATCAAAAAATACTCCGCTCACCGCCACAAGTGGTTGCGAAACTGTAGGTGCTTGTCAAACTGTGAAACCAGCTGACAAAGGCAAAAGTGAAAAGCAAAACAAAACATTGGATCGTCAAACTCTATTGAAATACTTGCCGGTTGTGCTGAGCGGGCCAAAGGGAAAAATGGAAATAATAGCATTTATCGATGAAGGATCCAAAATTTCATTGCTGGAAGAGAAGACGGCAGATTTACTTGGATTAAAGGGCGTATCCAGCTTGCTATCACTAAAGTGGATTGGTGACAGAACTACAAGTGAAATGTCAAGAGAAGTACGCGTTGAAATCGCTGGTGCCTTTGAAGGCGCTGATAATTTCTTAATGAAAGGTGTACGGACGACAAAACAACTTCTGCTTCCATCGCAGTCGTTAAACTTCGACAAACTTGTCGAGCAGCATAATGAATTAAAAAGAATTCCAATTAGAAACTACAAAAATGCCACAGCGCAGTTGCTAATTGGCGTGTCACACACAAACTTAGTAAGACCAACCAATATGTTAAATTTCGACGACGGATTTACTGTGCTTAGCACGAAACTCGGTTGGGTGTTGTTTGGATCCAACGAATCCAATTGCGCAGAAGCTATTGTTGGCCATGTAGCAGAAGACAACGACACTAATAGATTTGCAAAAACAGATGACTGAGTATTTTGAATTGGACAATTTGAAGCCGGCGCCTCTGCCGCGATTGAAGTCAACAGCTGATGTACGAGCAGAACATATTTTAAAACAAACTACGAAATATGTGGGTAACAAGTACTAGACTGGGCTTTTATGGAAGAGCGATAACGTAATATTGGGGGAAAATTATAGCATGGCCATGAAACGACTGGAAGGTGTCGAAAGGCGTATGTCAAGCGATAACGACCTGGCGAGCTGGTATAAAGAAAAAATTGGGGAATATATGAGTAAATCGTACGCCGTGAAATTAACGGCGCTTGAGTCTGCTGCGGTAAATGAACGCACTTGGTACTTGCCACATTTCGTGGTAAATAAAAATGGCAAAAGGCGACTTGTGTTTGACGCCGCTGCAAAACAAAATGGGACGTCGCTGAATGCGGCATTGATGAAAGGGCCTGATGAGTACCAACCAAAGCCGTTGTTGTCTATATTATTTAAATTTCGCCAGGGTAAGATCGGTGTGTGTGGAGACATAAAAGAAATGTTCCACTGCGTCGATATAAGACAGGAAGATCGCTGTGCGCAACGGTTTCTGTGGAGAGACGGGGATGCAATATTTGATATTTGGCTCGATTTGCTCGCCGTGCTCAGCACAGTACATCAAAAACTTAAATGCTGAAAATTTTCGAACCAAATACCCCCGCGCAGTGGAGGGCATAATTAACAGGCATTACGTGGACGACTACGTAGACTCATTCGATTCCGTTGATGAAGCGATTGATGTAACTTTGCAAATTAAAGATATACATATTTCAGCCAATTTTGAGCTTAGACGTTTTGTGTCAAATTCAAAAAAATTATTAATTTCAGTTGCCGATACACCGACAACATCACTAGAATCGACGACAAAAAATATGTTTTATGGCGAGTCAAATTCAGGAAAGATATTGGGCATGTATTGGGATACCGAAACTGATCAATTTTTTTTTCAATTAAAATTTTCGAAAGTGCCAAATGCGGTGCTGACTGGCAAAAGGCGACCCACAAAAGCCGAAGTTTTAAGCTTAATGATGTCGATATTCGACCCATATGGCTTCTTGTGCAATGTGATTTTGGCGTCAAAGGTAATGATGCAAGAGTTGTGGCGACAAAATGCTGGTTGGCATGCACCCGTGCCGGAGAAGATATACCAGGACTGGTATAAATGGTATAACGAATTGAGCAAGGTAAAGGATTTCAAAGCACAGAGGTGCTATCATCTGCATTTTACTAATACTGAGTCGCAAATCGATTTACGTATTTTTGTTGATGCAAGCGAGCTTGCATTCGCTGCAGTTGCATACTGGCGCGTACACTACCAAAACAATGTCACAGTAATATTCGCATATGGGAAATCAAGATGTAGTCCAATCAAACCACTATCAATACCACGATTAGAATTACAGTCCGCAGTCTTGGGGGTGAGATTAAAAGAGTCAATCGTGACAAGCCATGATACTCAGCCAAAAAATATTGTGTTATGGACGGACTCGAAAACGGTCATTCAATGGCTGCACTCAGACGCTAGGCGTTATAAGCAATATGTATCAAATCGAGTTTCAGAAATTTTACAAACGACAACTCCTAATCAGTGGCGGTGGGTGCCAGGAAAATTGAATCCAGCTGACGAAGGGACAAGATTGCAGACATTTACTGCCAACAGCAAGTGGCTGAACGGTCCATCATTTCTAAGTTTGTGTGAGGACGAGTGGCCGCTTATGCCAGACGGCATAAATTCAGATGAAAAGCTTATGGAAATGCGCACCAAGGACTTGTACACCGTTCAGCATCACGAAAACGTCATTCCTTTCAACAAGTATTCAAATTACTACCGCTTTTTAAAAATAATGTGTTGGGTCAAGCTCGCAATTAAAAGGTTTCGTTCGTACTGTATTAAAGGCGAATCACTGCAACCATTAAAAATAAGTACCAATGTAATGAAAGATACTGAATATTTTATTTGCCGCATCGTGCAAGAAACGGAGTTTAAGGATGAAATAGAAATTCTTCGCGAAAACAGGGAGCTGAGTAAGTCAAGTGCATTGTGGAAGCTGACTCCTAGCCTTGACGGGAATGGTATTTTACGCCTATCTGGACGCTTGGACAATGCCAGTTGTGTGCCGATAGGCACGAGGAGACCAATCATACTTCCAAAAGATCACGATTTCACCCGGTTAATTATACAGCACTACCACGAATTGTTCCATCACCACAACCAAGAGGCAATCGTGTGCGCCATACGTTATAAATTTTGGATTCCGAATTTACGTCGCCTTGTGCAATCAACAAAACGTAGATGTCAACTATGCAAAAACTTAAGCGCTGTTCCACAAACACCGTTAATGGGGCAGTTGCCAGTCGATCGTGTAACGCCATATACCCGCCCATTTACTTATACAGGCGTCGATTATTTTGGACCAGTTTGGGTAGCTGTGGGACGACGTCGTGAGAAGCGATGGGTGGCTGTATTCACGTGCTTGACGGTTAGAGTGATCCACTTGGAATTAGCAAAGGATTTATCCACTGATGCGGTTGTGCTTTGTTTGAGGAACTTCATGAATCGGCGAGGCATCCCTCTGCGGATCAGAAGTGACAGAGGCACGAACTTCATTGGCGCCAGCAAGGAGCAATGGTTAGACATGGAGCAGGGTTTGCAGCGCGAATGCCTCCGTAAGAGTATCGAATGGGTGTTTAATACGCCTTTACACCCATCAGCTGGTGGCGCTTGGGAACGCATGGTGCAGTCAGTGAAGAAAGTACTGTCATTTACGTTAAAAGAAAAAGCACCACAGGTAGAGGTGTTGCAGAGCTTGTTAATCGAGGCAGAAAACTTAATTAATTCACGACCGCTTACACACATACCAGTCGAGAGTATGGACGCGGACCCGTTGACTCCGAACCATTTTTTATTGGGTTGCCCCAATTTCGTACAAACCTCCGCAGTCCCAGAAAATGGCTGTCTCAGAAAAAAATGGCACGTAGTACAACAATTAAAACAGACGTTTTGGAAAAGGTGGGTGTTGGAATACCTGCCAACTTTGACACGTAGAACGAAGTGGTTCCGGAGAGTCGACCCAATCAAGATTGGCGATGTGGTACTCATATGTGATGAAAACGAGAGTCGCGGGCAATGGAAGCGTGGCATCGTGGTGGAAGCTTTTGTAGCAGCAGATGGCCAAGTACGTTCCGCACTGGTGAAAACAACGCAAGGGACTCTTCGTAGACCGGCATCCAAGCTAGCAGTCCTCGATGTTTGTGGTGATTCTCCGTCTCTTTCTTCGAATCACGGGGGGCGGAATGTTGCGGCCCAATGAGTCATCTTATTAACTTTCCATTTAAAGAATATAAATATACATTGTAATTTTAATGCCTATGGGCAACCTTGACACTTTTATAATGAAATACTAATTTGTTCCTTTCTATGCACCCCTGAAACTGAAAGAAACGTGGCCTCGCTAGATCGTATGTCAAAACGAGACGATTCATTAAGTTTCAGGGAAAAACACGAGTAAGGTGAGCCTTTCTAAATATTGTAATTTAAAATGTCTAGACACTTTGAATATGTATCGATATTAATACTAAACTCTGTAAAACTTGAATTTCCAGATATTAAAACTATAAGAATACCAATAACGATTTTCGGTAAATCTGGGTATTTGTTCTTAATACACGTGAGGGATCTCCCTGTTGCAAAAGTCGTGGCTTATTCGTATGGTTATACAACGAGCGGCGACAGGTACCTTTGAAAAAAGCTATAGCATAATTTTTCACTATGCCTTTTTGATATCAAAAATTTTAAAATAACTTTTATTTTCAGTCTCTGGTACATACATATGTACATATAGCAGCAGTTAATTTCATTTAAAGAAATGGCGTGTCGTCCATTTCCGCTATAGCGTATGTAAATGGTGCATATATTTAGGCACAATATTTAACTTCTGCTGGCGGGGCGACATCTGGAGTCTTCTAATTGTATCTCCTTGATATGATGCCTACAACGAGGTTCATATCTAGACTAGGTTGATATCTAGAATTTGCCACAAATAGCTTTGCTACACTATCGCCTGCAGCTTTAACAATTTTTTAGTGGTTTTACGTTCTTTGGCAAATTACGCTCTGTTAGCCATAAATCTAACTATTTTTTGACCGCCTTTGAATCAAGACCCCTGGACCATATAAGGAATTCATTTATATTTTAAACTGGCCAATGCCCGCTTACTTCGCGGCGCGTAATAATAGGCCAATAATAGTAACGCTGTGATACCATATGGAATACCAATCCCTTTCGGTGTCATGAGCTTTACCGATGGTCTTATTTCCACCTGTGAGATCTCTGCCAGGCATCTAATCTTGTTGTATGATCTTGTAACTACAACATTGGTGCGATGCGTATGCCAATAAAAGTTATTATAGGGAAACTCAAGATCACAGAAGTGCGTTTTCTGTTATAGGAGGGTCAAGAATCCTCGCTGTCCCACAGGATGAAAAGTTTTCCGGTACATTGCTAAATGAGTCGTGTGATCTCTTAAGTATCTTTCAAATGAAGAAATTGATATACCTACGGTGATCTTTCCTTTTTAATTCACCACTTTTACAATTCGTGGTAAAATTTATGAACTGATTTCTGAGTAGATGCAAGACCGCATGATCGTGCATCAGGGCGTCAGAAAAACTTAACCCCATCCTTCATTTAGACATCTGAAAACTAAATTCGTATAACTTAAACATAGTGCCAAAGCAGACCAACCACACGGGGTTTCTATACATTTCGTCTGTAGCGCCATCCATTGGGTTCATTTTCTACAAAACAATTGCTTACCATAAAATGAATACGTGTTATGAATTTCAACCTTAACTCCAGCTGCACTAATCAGGTAAATTTTAATCAAAAGAATTTTCCATCATACAGGTACATAGCTCACATTTCAAATTTGAACGAAATCGGTTATTAAATACGATTTTTATAAATAACTCTACTCCAGCACCACCAGGCGAGTTTTCTAGTAGCATGTAATTGGACCATAATGTATGTAAGATAACCTCCGACAATCTGACGGAACTCTATTCAGTGTTTTTTGAGTTTATTCCGAACAACGAAAACGGCTATCATTTTATGCAAATAGGTATGTAGATAGGACAGTTTATAGCGAAACTCGTAAAAGCAAAGCTCTATTCTTTGTGAAAAATTAAAAAAAAAAAACCTTAAAAATTTTCACATAAATTTTACCTTACTGAAAATTAAAGACAAAGTTACAATAGTTCAATGGGGTTTAGAAATCTAGGAGAAAACGCTTAACGATCGAGCCAGTCTTTCCAATAATTACCACTTTTCGCCATAACTACGGTATTGATAATATATGTAGCTGTGTAGAATTTCAGGACGTTAGTGTAAGCAGTTCCAGAGATAAGCTATATGAGAAGTTCAGTTTGTATGGAATGAAGGAGCCACGCCCCCTTTCCCAATACATTTGTAATATATGCATCAGTGTTAAGTGTCAGTTCCCCAGCGTAATTGGTTTTAGAGATATATTGGTTTTTTACGGTTTAGTCTGTATAAGAATTTTAGGAATAACCCGAGCTACATACCGAGTAAATTTTTGGTCAGAATATTTATTTTCAAGGTGTTGTCAAATATGAACCAAGTCGGTGCAGCCGTTTAGTAGATTAGTGAAATACATTAACACAAATTACAATAAAGAGAACTGTATGAAATTGTAAAACGTGACGTCTCAGATTTCTTAATTTTTTGGCAGCAACAACGAAAAGTTTTAATTTTTTTAGCGAAAAACCTTCCACACAGAAATAAAAAAAAATAAGTTTGTGGTTATATCAACGCGAAATTTTGAGAAAGGTCCGTTGCTAACTCTAAATATAAACAACGACGCACTGGAAAAAGTTAATACGTTCAAATACCTAGGAATAATGATCGACGATAAACTAAAACAAAAAAAAAAATGAGAGCTCTAGCAATATGTACATCGGTGAAAACTGCATTTATCTCCATACATTAGCTTTTGCGTGATGCGCTTACAAACATACAGACAAACATACCAGAATTTCATATTTGGCTTCTGTTGATCTAATAAACCCCCTATTAATTTTTCTTTAACATCTATTATGTACAGATATCGGCCTGTTGCAATTTTATTATTCTCAAGTACTCTCGTTTGATACCCATATGGCAACACTTAGTTTATATAGTAAATTTAACTGAATTAAAGTTTTCAAATAAGTGGCAACCCGCTTCAAGAATATTTTCAAAAGTAAGCTTCCTAATCCTCTTTAGTTTAATATTCGTATTGCAATATTTCATTTATTTTACAAATTTCAATGAATAAAATTTTTCAATCAGTTGGCAAATCCCCTAAAAATATTTTCAGCATTAAAATTTCCTAGCCTCTTTAATTTGATGCCAATATTGCAATATTTAATTTATGCTATCAATTAAATTAAAGTTTTCAAATAGGTGGCAATCTTCCACAAAAATATTTTCAGCTGTAAGCCTTTGTACATTTATTTCTTTTGACAGCCATATTGCAGTATTCACTTTACCGTATCAATTGACCTAAATTGAAATTTTAAACACAGGTGGCAACTCTCTAATTTTTTCTTCTATATTGGATGCTAGAGCTCTAGCGATACATCTGTGAAAACTGCATTCAATTCCATGTTTTCACCTGATGCGCGTACAAATATGCAGACAGACAGAGATTCAAAAATTCTAAAAATTGTTTATTTGGCTTCTGTAGCTTTAATAAAAACCCACCATATTAATTTTTCTTTAATATCTATAAGGTACAGATATCGACCTGTTACAATTTTATTATATGTATAGATGTAGATATATATTTAATTTATTTTACCAATTTAATACAATAAAATTTTTCAAACAGGTGGCAGCCCTCCCTAAAAATATTTTCGGCAATAAAATTTCCTAAAATCCTTCAGTTGGATACCCATATTGCAATATTCAATTTATCTTATAAATTAAATTAAATGTAAATTTTCAAACAGGTGGCAACTCTAAAAAAATATGTTTGGCTGTAAGCCTTCTTCAGCCTCTTTCTTTTGACGCCCATATTGCAAAATTAATTTTTTCTTATCAATTTACTTAAACTCCAATTTTCAAACAGGTGGCAACTGTCTAATTTTTGTCTTCCTATATTTTAAGTTAGACCTCTAGCAATACATCGGTGAAAACTGCATTCAAATCCATGCATTCGTTTTCGATTGATGTGCGAACAAACATACAGGCAGACAGACAGACAGACTAGAATTCTAAAAACGGTTGATTTGGCTCTAATAAAGACCCCCACATTAATTTTTCTTTAATACCTATAATGTACAGACATCGACCTGTTACAATTTTATTATATGTAAAGATTGCATTGTCATCGTGATTGGAACTATGCTGAAAATTTCAAGTCTCTAACTTGTCGAGAAGTTAGTTTAAAATCGATTGGAAATTTCCGCGATTTCCGCGCGATGACCAAGTTAAATAAAAGCTTGTAAAAAGAAGGCATTTTCACTTAATGACGTTAGCAGCCACGTTAGCCATTTGACTTTTGCTTAACAACAACTATCAACATCTAGCTACCAGATTGAGAATTATAATAAACAAGTTTTCTGAAAAGAATTTGATCGATAAAGCAAAAAATAAAATTCATAACTTTTTAAAATAATACAAAGAAAAATGAGTTGCGCGTTTGGAAGCTGCAGAAATACAAAATACCACTGCAAGGAAGGCGGAACAGCATTTTTAAAATTTCCAGCGCTTCCTTTTGTGGAACAAAAATTGCTTGAAGCCTGCGGCGTTAGCGAGGAAAGCCTTTTAAAATATTACGGATATTTATGTATGTTCTCAGCATTTTGCTACCACGGAAATTAGCATTAGCCAGAACAAGACCAAACTCTCCAAAAGTGCAGTGCCGCGAAATGAGAGGTACTGAAAAACTGTGTTGGTTAAAACATAGAAAAGGAATGAATTTTTCTTGCAGTCTCCAACTTGGGGAACCCTTCGGAAAGGAAAAATACTTACATAGATGAATAATGGAGTTTTTGGGTAGGTATTACTTTATTGCCTTTCAACTATTTATGTTTCGATGGGTTTGTTGAATTTATTAAATAAAAACATTTAACAATGCTAACGCAACCTACATACTATACACAGAATAATTTTAAGTTTTGGGGTAGGGGTTAGAATTACCATAAACGTATGTAAGTACATATGCCATTATCCATTGTATTTCGAAGTAAGATTGCATTCTTTTTAAGTACATATTTCAAATACATGCGTATGTATATCATGAACTAGACTTGTTTGGTTTCTAGGAAGACTAAAATATTTACACCCATTAACTGTGAAAGAAATTCCCATCTCGAAATTTCCTAATTTATTTTTAAATATTCAGCCTCATTGCGTAAGTCGTAAATTAGGCTAAATTGTACGACGCGAAATAAGTAAACAATGAAAATCGTCGAAAACTATGCAGTCCTGCCAAGTTTTTCCATTTTAATACACTAGTCGAGTCGAAATTTTAGGCAATGACATGAAATTTTCGATACTATTCGACTCTCGAAAAACGACTTGCATTCGACACGACTCTCGCAATGAGGCTGATTAACAAAATTGTAACGCTGCTAGCAACAGGAACAAATTATGAAGCTTCAAAAATCCCAGTATCCGTCAAAAAGTAGTTTATTGAAACCACAGTATTCCCCGCTTAATTGACCCCCGGTTAATTGATTTCCCCGCTTTTTTGAACCACCTTCTCGTTAAAAAAAAAATTCGCTTAAAAAATACAAGTAAATTTACCCGCATAATTGAACCCGGTTAATTGATTTCCCCGCATAATTGGCTAAAAATATTTGTTATCGAAAAGAAATATACCTTTAATTTTACCCGGTTAATTGCTCAAAAAATTGTCGTTAAAAAAATAATCTGGCATTACCGCAGTAAACAGTAGTTGGCATCTCTGCTAAGAAATTGAAAACAAATTTTTATCGGTGACGAAAATCTGTAAGAAAGCGACATACAACATAAATTGGATGACCACTGTTCGGTGGCCCAATTAAGAGGGATTTCTGTAATTGAACGAACTGTTCAATTAAACGAGTATCGGTTAATTGATTCCCCGGTTAATTGAACTAAAAATTGTGCAATGCTGTACCTCCTTTTTTCTATCATGGGAAAAACTACGTCGAAATACCATTTTAAAATGTTTGTTGGTATTTGACATTTTTGCCATATTTCGACACTTCAACAGTTTCTTTCTCAAAAACTGGACGAGGTAGAACAATTTTGTAAATGCATTTCAAATCAGCATCACAAAATCCATAAGATGAGGTCGGCCTCCGTTTTTGAGATAAAACACGACCAAAATTTGTTGAACCGTGTTATTGAATCATGAAGTTAAATGATCAAATGACTTGAAATTCGCTGTAAGTCGACTTGTGAACCAGTCTAATATGTATATACATAATCATCGCTACTAGGGATGGAAAGTTTTGAAAAATAATCGATTCTCGATTCTCGAAAGTTATTTAATCCTTACGATTCTTGAAATCGAATAATCTATCTTTATTTCACTGGAAAAAAACTACAAAAACGGCTAATTATACAGCCATCAATCATAGCTAATAATGTTATTATAATGAATCATTTTTAATATTGTTGTAACAAAAGTTTTAATAATTGTGGAAAAATTTTTTATTTTCTATAAAATGCGTGATTGGCACATGTTCACGGCACTGTTTGATATGGAAAGTAAATAAATTTGAATACCCTCCTTAAAATTTTTTCTTTTCATAAATTCATTTGTAGCATCTCTATGAATATGCGCCAAATAGTCTTATTTTATATTTATATTAGTCATGCCAGAAATTTCACAATTCTAACAACTGACGCGTATCTAAAGACATATGAAAAATAACAGAATCCAGGTCTCATAATCGATTCTCGATCGATTCCGAAGATTTAGAATCGATTCTCTAAATCGATTAAATATATCGAGAAAATCTTCGAATCTCGAGTGGAATCGGAATCGATTTTTCCATCCCTAATCGCTCCCATCAATGTAACAGATACTGCTCCTATAACAAATTTACTACGTACTTTGTAAATTTCCAAAGAAATCTAAACCAAATGCTTTTAAAAAATATCGAATAGAGTTTTTGTATTGACAACGACGATATGCATATATTATATGTGTGTTCTCATATTTAAATGACATGAAAGTTCTATCAAAATCGACTTAAACAGTTATTCCTTAACACCTATATATTCTTTGTTAATTTAGAAATCTTAAAAGTTTAATTTATATTTTATTTTATTAAATTTACTTTAAAAACGTTTACAAAATTTTTTTATACAGTTTGCCCTTTTGGTTATCTACATATGTATGTAATTGAGTTTGGCAACTTCTCTACACCTTCAGCCACACAAAAGGGCGGGGAAAACAGCATTGTTGGTATAATGCTTTCACATAGCCATAAGAAATTAAAAAGTATAGTGAAAACTTAAATGCATATACACCGTCCGAACAAAGTATGGGCACAGCAAATTTTTCATAATATATGCGACAATTTTTATTCTAATATTTTTTTGCCAATTTCGTATAAAAATATGGTTTATTCAACAACAAAAAACACAAAAATATAATTCCTAAGCTTTGTGCGATACTCGCGAAAATTCAGCAAATTTTCATCAAAATTTTCAACTTTTTAATCAGATTTTTGAGAATTTTTTTGAGTATGCAGTTTTGCAGCCCATTAAGTTCTAGTAATAAAATACAAGTTAGGAGTTAGTCAAAAATCGCGTTGATTTTTGAGAATTGTTGAAGGTGTTTTGAATTTTTTCCATATAAAGTATTTTCGAAAAAAATTGTTGTATGGAAGAGACTGCGTGGAAAAAAAATGCCAAAAATCAACGGCAATTCCTAGCTACTTAAATCTTGCACTTTATTATAATAAAATTCATTGGGCTACAAATCTGCATACTCAAACAAATTCTAAAAAATCTTGTTAACAAATTTAAAATTTTCATGAAAATTTGCTGAATTTTCGCGAGTTTTGCACAAAGTTTAGGAATTATATTTTTATGTTTTTTGTTGTAGAATGAAACATATTTTTATACGAAATCAGTGGAAAAATATTAGAATGAAAACTTTTGCATATATTGTGAAAAATTTGCTGTGCAAATACTTTGTTCGGGCGGTGTACATTAGACTGCCTCACCAAAAAAAGTTGTGGGTTTTCCGCCGGGATTTCAAAATTTATTATATTTTAAGACGTCCACCAAAATATTTCGGAAAAATATTAAGGTTTAAGCGCGCTGGATCGATTTGAAAATACCTCCAAATATAGTTTCTTAAAGAACTTTTTGAAAAAAGTCCCCTCAGATGACAAAACAGATTAGGCTTAAAAAATCTGCATAAAATATTTAAAAAACTTTTCAACGGAATCGTAATAATGAGATTTTTGATGCTATCTTTTACTCTTTTCAAAGATTGATTTACGAAAAACTTAGATAGCAGGGCCACAACTATTCTGATTTAGAATCATGGGATCTCGGAAGAAAGGTATTATCCCACTATTTTCATTTGTGTGCAAAAAAAGTCATTCGTGTCCCATTTTTTTTCAAATACCAATTCAACTTTGAATGATGTTCGTTCATCCTACCTTTGAATGAGCTTACTAGCAAAGAATTAAAAAGGGTGAGAAAATACCTTTCCAATGATACCTCACAAGTCTAACTCGAAGGAGTTTAGGTCCAGTTATTCAAGTTTTTCTAATACCAGTCTTTTAAAAAAGTTAAAAAACAGCATCAAAAATCTCATTATTACGATTCCATTGAAAATTTTTTAAAGATATTTTTGTGCAAATTTTTTAAGCTTAAACCGTTTTGTCATTTGAGGGGATTTTTTCAAAAAACATCTTTAAGAAACTACTTTAATTCATAAAATATATTCAAATCGGTCCAGCTCGCTTAAATCTTAATATTTTTCCGAAATATTTTGGTGGACGTCTTAAAATATAATAGATTCTATAATTCCAAAGGAAAAACAGTACCTTTTTTTTGTATGGGAAATGATGCAGTCTAATATACATACATACATATTGTAAGTATGTATTCACATGTATTTACAAGACTGAATATTCGTAAGTATACGCCCTGTTGCGTATAAGACGTATATGAATATCAGTATAAAATGCGTTTTAATGGTGCTAAACTACAAAATGGTCTTTGTCATAAATTATTGCTAATATTCTTATTTAAATTTTGTATAAAAATGTGCTTAAGGGAGTAAATTCATACATATCTTATCATTCATCTCAGCTCTGTGCTTTCCACCAGAGTTGATCATAAAATTCACAATTCATCATTTGTATTTTCCGTATAACACGTTAGTTATATGGGTGCCACATAGTAGTTGGACAATGTAACTGACATCTAGGAATAAGGGATGTGTATGGTCTTGTGTGGTATACAGTACTTAAATAACACCGTGCGGCAGCCAATTTTACACACAAAAAATTTACACATTCGCGAAACTATGGACCAAATATACACCTTTATTCTAGAACCCGCTACGTTACGAAAAACGAAAAATCGACATGCTGCAACCCTTGTGGAAACATGTGCAGTATTGCCAATTATCAGTTGTTTTTCGAAGACAGCTGTATGAAGGAAAACAAAGTGGGAAGGAATTAAAAAACACTCATCAAGTGCTTATTCATATGTAGTAAGATTGTTTGATTTTACATATTTGGAGGAAACGATGGATTCTATTGCATTTGCAATTATAGCAGCGGAGTAAGAGCGTCCTGTGGAAATGAATTCACAAATATATGCGGAGATGTAGGGCATAGTAACCATGGACGCATCTATGCCAGCTTCTGGTTCAATTGTTGAACCACAATCCATAACTCTTCCTATGCCTGAATAACTGGTTCTCAATCCAGTTAATGCAATAACAGCTTATTCCCAGCCATCGAAAACATGCACTTTGTTAGGTCCCCCACCTGTTGCGCTTGCTTCTGCGTTCGGCCGCGCTAAGGGATTATAACCCTTACTAAGTAGAATTCTCCTTTCTGTGTTGCCGGAGACGAGGGGCTTCTGCATGTCAAAGGTATAAAACATTTCTTGTGCATATAACTCCGGGTACGCCATCCACAGTATTTTTGCGCAGAACCCACATCGAAATTTACAAAAGAGTGCATAGTGCAACCCGAATTTATTAATAAACGAGTGCGCTGAAATTTGAAACATTTGTTTTACACGTATAAGTTAAAGTTTTTAGATTCGGGTTACGCTTTTGGACACAACAACCGAAAATCATGGTACAAATAACTAAACCAGACCCAAGTGTCTCGATAAGAGGCAACAAACATTCTCTTTTGTTCGTTCATATTTATAAAGCAGTGGATAAAAATATACGTATGTACATTAGACTGCAACACTCCCCTTACAAAAAAAAAATCGGTACTCTTTTTCCATTGGAATTATAAAGTCTATTATATTTTTAGACGTCCAAAAAAATATTTCAGAAAAATATTTAGATTTACGTGAGCTTGACCGATTTGAATATACCTCCAAAAATAGAGCTTTTTATGAATAAAAATAGTTTCTTAAAGATTATTTTTTCAAAAATCCCCTCAAATGACAAAACGGTTTGAGCTTAAAAAATATTTCCTGCAAACACACACCGATTTACATCTTTTATCTCGCTTCCGACACAGAATTGTTTTCGTACAAAGTTACAGAAAAAACTGTAAATGTCTTACTCGTTTGTTTTAAGGCATGTCATTGTTACGCGAAAGTGTTTGCAGAATAGGTGTAAAGCTGCGATTCTAGTTTTTCTCTCTGACGTCAGGATTTTGAAATTGGAAAAATTAGTAATTAATTTAAAAAATTATTTTAAAAATTCAGTGCAATGTACATAGAAAAACAGTATCGAATTAAAGAGAAAATTCTGTAGAATTGAAACAAAGCATAAGGACGAGAGATATTTTGAAAATGTCCTTTTAAAATTTTATCCTTGAATACCATTGACATTTTGCATTACTTATTTTTGAACAATTTCTACATATGGGCGATTACACCGTCACGGGTGGGGCATTTTTACAGAAAAAATGTTTTTCTTGTTTAAATTTAAGTATAAAGTAGTCGACAATTCTACATTTTGACAAAACTAAACCTAATTGACTATTATAAGAGTTATTACAAAATACGAAAAAAATTCCAACTTACTTTTATATGGAAAAAATCTGACTTATTTCTTCTGTCACGGGTGGTACAAAAAAGAATCTGCTTTTTGGAGCAGATATATTTTGCGGAAAGTCTGCGAATTTACTTCACTTTTCTGTATGAACTGATGTCTTATAATAAAACAAAGAACCACGAATACAAAAGAAGCAAAAAACACAACAAAAATTATTGCTTTAATATAAAAAAATTCGAAATTCCTCTGTCACTGGTGGGACACATACGAATTTTTATATGAAAAGGAGCTTTCAGTGTGGTCCATATTAACCCAGTTATTAACAAGTAAGAAAGTCTCAGTTCGGGCGGAGCCGAAAATTAAATACCCGGAGCAAGTATTAAATATATGTTTTTCACCTTTCTGAAAACTACCGCTACATGGTAAGCCGGGGTGGTTTTACCCCTATTTTAATCATCTTCGATAGAACGTTCAGTTAGGCATAATGAAATAAACTTATATAGTCATATGTGGGCGGTATCACGCCCATTTTCCAAAATTTCAAATAATGTTACTTTTTTTCAAGGTATTGTTGTTAGTATCAATTTTGAGTAAATTAGAGCGCTTAAATTTCGACATATTGAAGTTTCAGGCAGTTCTGAAATTTACCGTTATATGAAAAGTGGCCGTAATTTTAGTCCGATTTCAATCATTTTCAAAGTTTGGCTTTTATGTGGCAAGCACAATAACCGTACCAAGTTGGGATCAAATCGGTAGAACGGTTACCGAGATACATATATGTGATTATAAGTGGGCGTTGCCACGCCCATTTTCCAAAATCTTATCATAAGCGTATTTCTTGGCAATGAATTGTTGCAAGCATCAATTTTGAATAAATTAGCTCTAGTAGGGAGAGCGGTTACCAAGATATACACATGTAACCATAAGTGGGCGTGGTACGCCCATTTTCCAAAAATTTATAATATTCTTATTTTTCGTCTAAAAAGTATCGTAAATATTAATTTTGAGTGAATAATCTTCAGTAGTTACTAAACTATCGCAGTTTTCGTATTTCTGAAAACTACCGTTATATGGGAGGTAGGCGTGGTTATTTTCCGATTTTGCCCATTTTCAATACCGTTCGTCCTACGCCTGAAAGAAGTACACGTACAAAGTTTTGTTAAGATATCTCAATTTTTACTCGAGTTATCGTGTGCACAGACGGACTGACAGTAACCGCTTAATCGATTTCTCTTTTCAGACTGATCATTTATGTATACATTTGTCTATATCTGTCTGGCCAAAATGCCACTTAACTTAATCAGCTGACGACAAGGGTGTATAACTAATGGGCGAGTCCGCGCTTCCCTCCTCCTCGCCTGCGTCCACCTCAACAACCTAATAAAGCTTATCAGCCCTGTAAACGCACCTCTGACAACTGTTCCACCCGTAGCTGTCACGGGTTGGACATGCTTCACTGTTGAATTATTCATAGCTAACTATGTGGAAACGAAAATGCAATTGTGGTAAACATTTGCAATGAATTTCTAACATTAGGTAACAAACACGAAACGCAACTTCAAATTCTGTAATTAAATATAACAACTTTTAGCTTTTTTTGTCACGGGTGGTACAAGACCAATACTGCTTAATAATAACTCATAATATAGATAAAGCACTCACAAAATTCAATATATAACACAATTTTATTAAAAGCAGATGAGTTCTACTATACATATATTATTCTCACCAAACACTTAAATTATGAATCGCAAACTATTTTACAGTACTTTCAACATAACCTACTTTAGACTCAGTCAAAAAATTTACTTAGAACTTGATTTCAAAACGTAAAAAAATTAATAAAAATGCACTTAAAGCTTTAATTTGTTATTTTTTGGTTGATTAAAGATTTTTACAAATGTCTTATCAACACGTTTGTTAGCTTTATAAAGAAAATAATTTTTACACTGAGGTTCAGTTTCTCATGGAGCCTTCCATATGTTAAGTAATAATATACACTCGACTACATCCTCGAATTTCGTCCTAACGTTATTAGCTTAAAAATATAAAACTAAGTAAAATTACAATTTCAATACCTATTCGCCCTTCTACAGAAATTTCTCTTTCATTTGGTACCCGTATTGTTATCCTACATTGCACTGAATTTTTTGATGCATTTTGAAATTATACATATAAAATTACAAACTCCTCTTAAAAAAATTCTGACGTCAGAGAGAAAAACTACACGCAGTTTTCCTACATTTGGCCCATAGTTTTGTGGGTATATCGATTGCTTCGCTGCATTTTCAAAAATGCTCCCTTTGCTCACACTGATATGCGTGCGAGCTTATATTTCTATTAACGACGGAACGAACGAAACAGGCAGCAAGCGAAGAGAATAGTCAGAAGCTGTAATTAATTTCAAAAAAAGATAACAAAATTAGTTGGGAATCGTCCATGAACGTGTAAAAAATGTTACCTGAATACACGCAACTCCAAGTACCACACCAGCTAGGGTCAACGTCTTGGAGTCAAGAAGTTTGAGTAGTTTATTTAGACATCCTTCCGAGTGAGCATGAACCACAGTACAGTCCTGAGCCTCGTTTAGATTGATAACAGCGCAGCATGCAGATGGCAACGAGGTATTGTGGAATATTGGTTCCCAATCTTTTGGACCAAAAGTGCCACAACAATCCATCTGAGGAATAAGGTAAAAAATACACTATTAAAATATCTCAAATTTTTTATTTCCATGATAATTTCATTACTCGATTCGTGGCCGTAAGGGAGCATTAAAAATGTCGAGCCCTAACCGCCAAAAGGGCGTAAGCGGCAACATGTTCGATTTTCTGTTTTTGACAGAAATCGATTACCTACCACCATACGCACCAGCGTCAAAATTTCAAAGTCCTACGAAGCACCGTTACAAAGTTATAGCGAAAGCAATTTTGGCTTAAGTGCTTAATTGTACTCCGTTTACATTGTTTTGTGCCCGCAGTGTCGGTTAAGCCTTTTTCTCCGTGAACAACTTTTCATTGCAGAGGGGAATTCTTCATTTTTGTGTGAAAGTTTTGAAGTGCCTCTATTTTAAAAGCTTTTATTTTACTTGCTCTGTATGTTTTTTTTTTTTNGTCAAAAAATTTACTTAGAACTTGATTTCAAAACGTAAAAAAATTAATAAAAATGCACTTAAAGCTTTAATTTGTTATTTTTTGGTTGATTAAAGATTTTTACAAATGTCTTATCAACACGTTTGTTAGCTTTATAAAGAAAATAATTTTTACACTGAGGTTCAGTTTCTCATGGAGCCTTCCATATGTTAAGTAATAATATACACTCGACTACATCCTCGAATTTCGTCCTAACGTTATTAGCTTAAAAATATAAAACTAAGTAAAATTACAATTTCAATACCTATTCGCCCTTCTACAGAAATTTCTCTTTCATTTGGTACCCGTATTGTTATCCTACATTGCACTGAATTTTTTGATGCATTTTGAAATTATACATATAAAATTACAAACTCCTCTTAAAAAAATTCTGACGTCAGAGAGAAAAACTACACGCAGTTTTCCTACATTTGGCCCATAGTTTTGTGGGTATATCGATTGCTTCGCTGCATTTTCAAAAATGCTCCCTTTGCTCACACTGATATGCGTGCGAGCTTATATTTCTATTAACGACGGAACGAACGAAACAGGCAGCAAGCGAAGAGAATAGTCAGAAGCTGTAATTAATTTCAAAAAAAGATAACAAAATTAGTTGGGAATCGTCCATGAACGTGTAAAAAATGTTACCTGAATACACGCAACTCCAAGTACCACACCAGCTAGGGTCAACGTCTTGGAGTCAAGAAGTTTGAGTAGTTTATTTAGACATCCTTCCGAGTGAGCATGAACCACAGTACAGTCCTGAGCCTCGTTTAGATTGATAACAGCGCAGCATGCAGATGGCAACGAGGTATTGTGGAATATTGGTTCCCAATCTTTTGGACCAAAAGTGCCACAACAATCCATCTGAGGAATAAGGTAAAAAATACACTATTAAAATATCTCAAATTTTTTATTTCCATGATAATTTCATTACTCGATTCGTGGCCGTAAGGGAGCATTAAAAATGTCGAGCCCTAACCGCCAAAAGGGCGTAAGCGGCAACATGTTCGATTTTCTGTTTTTGACAGAAATCGATTACCTACCACCATACGCACCAGCGTCAAAATTTCAAAGTCCTACGAAGCACCGTTACAAAGTTATAGCGAAAGCAATTTTGGCTTAAGTGCTTAATTGTACTCCGTTTACATTGTTTTGTGCCCGCAGTGTCGGTTAAGCCTTTTTCTCCGTGAACAACTTTTCATTGCAGAGGGGAATTCTTCATTTTTGTGTGAAAGTTTTGAAGTGCCTCTATTTTAAAAGCTTTTATTTTACTTGCTCTGTATGTTTTTTTTTTTTAATACAAGGAGAACGCATCGAAAGCCTAACCACCGTAGAGTGGAACTTCAATCCGAACTAAAACGTCTTGTCTTGCTCTGTATGTATGTTTGTTAGGGGCAAATCTTGCAATCAATTTTTGATCAACTTCCCGATGACCTAGAGACTTGCAACTTCACAGTTGGCTCAGAACCCGAGGACAATGCAATACGAAAGATGAGTTAATCCGATAGGTGGCGCAGGAGTCGAGATATTTGAAAATCCCGTATTTTTAGTCCGATTTGGTTCATATTTAGAACGTATATTAACTACATGAAAAGGAATAACTGCACTAAAAATATTGCCGAGTCTGGTAAACCAGTATTTTTGGTCCGATTTCGTTCATATTTAGAAAGCTTGCTTTAAAAGTTATTGATTTTACAATTAACTTATTTCTTCCAAATATGGACTATTTACAAACAAAGGTAAATACATATATTTGTGGTACATTAAGACTTTTAATCAAAAGTATAAAAATATAATACATGTATATGGTGTTAAAATCAGGGTTCGGAAATTCTCACTCACATTCTCTCACGTTTGCGATCATTAATACTCCACAATTATTTTTGCATTATTTTATCGCGAGTAAAAAATGAAAACAAATTTATCATCTCTCACATTCGGAATGCGATCGACAAAAAAATTTCCGCTGCTTTTCATTCGCGATCGAAAAAAGCAAAGAAATTTCATCTCACTCGAAAATGAGAAGTCCGAGCATTGCCGATGTTGGCCTCTCATAAATGGGAAAAACATTGCAAGTAATCCATTCGCGATCACTCACAACAGCTTATCGCGATAAACTTATCGCGAAAAATTTTCAACGGCGTTGTATGGGAGATATTTTTAGCGTTTGTTGCCCTGCAGGAAATGTGTCTAACTATAAGCTAACTTTATGTTGATTAGGAAGGAGCTAAAAGTCACTTATTATCTGTATATTTTCTTTGACGAAAGCTAACTATATTTCTATGGCGATGGCCGCGAAATAGTCAAGGGTGGTTTACCACTGCATTAGATGTAGTCAAGGGTGGTTACCTCTGCATTTGATGCAACTAACTTGCAACTAACTACTTTTGGACATAAAATATCAACAGGAAAACAAAATATTTTATTTTTATTTACTTTATTTATTTTAAAACATTTCACATTTGTTTCTATATTCTGCTGTAGGTGGTCCCATATTCGAACTCCGTGAGACATAACTTCAAAATGATAATATGAAATTTCGATCTCCCTTTTATTTGCCCTCAATTCGAAAAAGTATTTGCGAAGTGCAGGATATTTAAATAGAAACGCGTTTAACGAAAACAATCTCGACCCTTACTCCTGCATCACTTGTCCATGGACACTTGTGTCAAGTTAGCTTTTTGTAGCTAACCACAAGTTATATATTTTATAGAAATCCCGCAAAAAGGCTAACTACAAGTAGGTTATTTCTTATCAATTGATAATTTTTTTCTGCAGGGTATGCATACAGTATACATACATACATACATATGTACATATGCAATGTACGCAAATGCTTTTCGGTTGGAAGGAATGTAGGAATATGCACAAATATATGAATTATGGTGGTAATATATGTATGTAGAAGTGCGAAATGTAGAATTTTGTGAAACAGAATTTCAAAATATGGAACTTTCGAAAACAGAATTTTGAAAAAGAAGAATTGAAAAGGACCGAATTTTGCTCTATCAGGATTTTTTTTTATTTTTCAGAATTTTGCGATGTAGAATTTTGAAATGAGCGTAATGAGACGCTCCCTCGTTATACAGTAGGGCGTGTCACGAAAAAAGTTTAGCCTGTGTCCATGATTCAATAATTAAAGGTTAGATAATTATTGTCAGCCGAGGTTTGACACTCCCTCACAAAAGGTTGCATTTACGAAGGACGGAGAAAGGGGAAGAATGAAATTCCTTGGTGCGAATATGGTAGTAGAAAAGTACCCAAAGTAGGCACTTAGTAGTTATATGCTATTTAGCGGTATAAAAATTGCGCAAAATTAAAATAAAACTATTATAAGTTTTAGGTAAACATCGAATTTAAAAGCAATTTTTGTTTTCATCAGTTAAATGTGCTTTATATGCATATACAAATAAACAATACTGTACAAAAACATATAATTCTATTTCACATGAAAGCTACACTTTTTCAAGTAAATTTGCAAAGTAGCAACACGGTGCCACTGCTAAGGGAGCGGTGCGAGAGAGACAACTGTCAGTTTATCTAACCTTTAATTATTGAATCATGGCCTGTGTCAGTTTTATTTGAACACTTATGTCAAACAGTGGTATGTAATTGCATATTGCATCGCATTTCTGTTTCGAATCGTATTACAGAGCAGCCTCTTAGATTTTTTTTGGAAAATATAAACTTAGATTCCACGTACATATCGTCGTTTAAATTACAAAACCGCATATCAACAAAATGCAAAACCGCGTATGTGAGGTTGCATAAATTATTTTCTAGAGAGTAACGCGGTTTCGTACTTTAAATGACGATATGTATGTATGTATGTATAAGTCTTCGAATCCACTTTACTAAATATATTAGTATTTGGCCGACTACGAACGGTGATTGTATTTTTAGGAGAAGCTGTTTTCCATATCTCGGAGGTTTGCCATAGCCTGCTGAGGGGTGACCGCTATTAGAAAACTTTTACCTATCTAATACATATCTGTGTATGGAATAGTAGCTTATCCCTTTATCCTTTAAACGACAAGGAATTTTTTGATGAGACTTAACTAAAGACTTGCTAGTATCGGAACTATTTTGTGCACGTTTATTTGCGAAACTGAGTCATTCGCAATCGTATGCCACATATAAAGCCAGCCTTTCGACATAAGCTACTATTCCATATAAACACAGATATGTATATGTGGGAACGTATGAACAGAGGGTAATCATTTACCTACGACAAACAAATAGAACTCTGAACATAGTGTGAGGGCAACACTGACTACATAGAAAAGGACGAAACAAAAATGACAAAAGACACGAAGACGAAACCACAAAGACACTTGTTGCGCGACTTTAAACCCGAACGGACGTGGTAATACTCACGCTTACTGTTATACGTACAAAAGAATATTTAATTTAAGTTTTACATGTACCTAAGCCTAGAGTGTTAATTGAAAGTACTCATTAAATAAATCAATTTTATTAATACCAACATCAAAGCTATGTTTTAAGTGCCCTACACTCGGTAAACCCTACAATTGGTGTCAGAGTAGGATTCGTTGAAAATTCCTACGTCTTGTGACAAGTGCTGTGCGGGAAAATTTTCTTGCTAATTGTGTGACATTTTTAACAAAGACAGTTCAGCAAATTTTATTTTCGCAACATACATATGTACGTAAGAGTATTATCACAGTCCATTCTTCGGTTCGGTTGAAATGTTGTCCAGTGCGTTAATATATTGTGACGAATACTGCGGCAATGCGAAGCGAACAACGAGAAATAGGCAGAATGACGTAGAATGTTCCACAGAGAGAAACGTCGAGTTGGATGAACACTGCGAACAGCGAGAGAAAGAGAATGAGCGATAAACTTCAGAACGTTCTAGAGTTGCCATAAGTACGAGCGCAGGTATATAAGGGCGCCGCCACAGCGAAGTGAGTTAGTTACAAGTCAGCAAGCTACAAGTAAAGTGAGCAGAGAAGTGAGTTGCGAATAAGCAAGCTATAAGTTTAATTGTGTTAACAAGTTTAGTAAAGCGTTGTTATTGCTTTAACAAGTATTNTAACAATCCAGCGATACGAGCCCAAGTATATTTGGGAAATCCCTCAAGGTTTCGAGGATAATCGTAACAATTGGAGTCAGAAGTGGGATTGTTAAATAAATCCCGAAGGATAAACTTTTGAAAATGGGAAAAATTCACGACTTAAAGATTGAGGAACTCAAACAGGAGTTGGAGAAGCGAAATTTAGCAACCTCCGGAAGAAAAGTGGAGTTACTATCACGGCTGCGAGAGGCTATGGAAGCAGAAGGCATCGACGTGGACAAATACGACTTCCAGGGTAAACTTGACGATGCATCCGCAAAGGATGAACAGAAGGATGAGGCCACTTGTTCGTCGAAGGATATGCAGCAGACATCCGGGAAGGTTGAAGAACAGCAAAAGTCTCCAAGTTCATTAACAGCTATGGACATGAACACGTTATTAGCTGCCATGTCACAGATATCACAGCTGTCGTCACAGATGCAAGCACAGGATACACGAATGTCACAGATTTCATCCCAGCTGCAAGTGCAGGAAACACGCATGTCATCGCAGCTAGATGAAAAGGTTACTCAGCTACAAGAGAATTAATTCAAAAATAACGCGGAACTGAGAGAGCGACATAATAAAATCGAGGAACGACAAGATAAAATTTAAGCGGTTATTAAGGAAAAACAGGAGAAAGTCGAAGCTAAGGTGGATGAGCTTGAAGATCGTCTCCGGGGTTGCAGTTGAATCGTCCAGCTACTTCAACGAACGCTCCCCAGGTAAAAACCCCATCCTTTGACGGCACGATTCCTTTCCAGGTCTTTAAGCTCCAGCTCGAAAAACGGCTGCAGCAAATCACTGGATCATGGAGGATAAATCCGCTGCACTGTTGGTTGCATTAAAGGACCTGCAGCGGAAATCTTGCAGACTATTCCTGATTGTGAAAGGAACAGTTACGATGCGTTAATGGGTGCAGAGGAAAGACGTTATGATAGCGAGCATAGGAGACAGATTTACCAGATGGAGCTGGAGAATCGCTGCCAAAAAGCCAATGAGACTCTACAAGAATTCGCTTCTGAGGTTGAAAGGTTGGCTCATTTGGCAATTGGAGATGCATCTGGTGAGCACCTCGAAAGAGTAAAAATCCAGAGGTTCATCAACGGAATGCGGTTCTGCGTAGACTACCGGAAACTAAACGATGTGACGAAAAAATTCAGCTATCCTCTTCCCAGGATCGTTGACACTCCGGACTCGTTGACTGGAACAAAGTGGTTCTCAACACTCGACCTTAAGAGCGGTTGTTGGCAAGTGGAGGTAAGTGACGAGGATAAGGAGAAGACAGCTTTCAGCGTTGGAGACGGTCTGTGGCAATTCACGGTGATGACCTTTGGATTATGCAACGCTCCTGCCACTTTTGTACGACTTATGGACCATGTGCTCAAAGGACTGCATTGGAAAACATGTTTGGTGTATCTAGACGACATTATCGTACTGGGTTAAAACTTTGAGGAACACCTGAACAATTTGGAAGAAGTTTTCCAGAGGATAGCTGGCACTGGTCTGAAGCTTAGTCCTAAAAAGTGCTCACTGTTCAGGAAGGAGGTGAACTTCTTAGGGCACAAGGTGACAACGGAGGGCATCTGTACTGCGAAGGAAAAGATAGAAGCAGTAAAGGATTGGCCAAGACCTAGGAACCTGCACGAACTACGAAGTTTTCTTGGGCTATGCACCTACTACCGCCGATTTGTTCCGAATTTCGCCAGCGTTGCTAATAGCCTCCACGAGCTCACTAGGAAAAATAGAGCCTTCGAGTGGAACAAGGAGCAGGAGGAGGCTTTCCAGACTCTGAAGGAACGACTATGTACTGCACATATGCTAGCGTATCCCGTTCCAGGTGCAACGTTTATTTTGGATACGGATGCTAGTGGTTATGCCATAGGAGGCGTACTGTCGCAAGTAATTGATGGGCAGGAGAAGGTGGTTGCCTACTATAGCCGGTCGATTGGAAAACCAGAAAGGAACTACTGCGTAACTCGGAGAGAACTACTAGCGTTGGTGGAGTTCGTCAAACATTTCCACAAGTACCTCTGTGGGCAACGTTTCCGAGTTCGAACGGACCATGCAGCGCTGAAGTGGCTACTACAGTTTAACAATCCAGAAGGACAGCTAGCTCGGTGGATTGAGAGACTGCAGAATTATGACTTCGCTATTGAGCACCGCAAGGGAAGTGTCCACGGTAATGCTGATGCCATGTCCCGCCGACCATGTAGCCTGGAATGTAAACACTGCTCAAAAGCTGAGGGAAAAGAGGACATTATAGACGTCCGTCTAACGACAATAACACCAGCGGAAGAGTGGAAGGAAGAACAGCTACGAAAGTGTCAGCAGGAAGATCCAGATCTGGGGCTTTTGATGCATGGACTGGAGGTGGACAGAAGGCCAACTAAGGAGCAAATGGCAGCGGAAAGCCCCATCGCAAAGGCGTACTGGGTACAATGGAACAGCTTAAAATTAATATCTGGCTGTTTGCATAGGGTATGGGAAAGCGAAGATGGCCATTGCTCCCGCAACCTGATAGTAGTTCTAAGGGTAAGAATTCCGGATGTACTCAAGGAATTCCACAATGGTCCTAGTGGAGGGCATCTGGGAATTACGAAGACCCTGGAGAAGGTTAAGCAGAGGTTCTATTGGGTTGGTTGTCGGCAATCGGTCGCAGAGTGGATTGCTAACTGCGCGGAGTGTATTGCAGCTAAGGGGCCGAAATCCAGAAGTCATGGCCAGATGAAGCAATATAACTCAGGTGCACCTTTCGAGCGGATTGCCATGGATGTAGCCGGTCCATTTCCTACGAGCGTACAGGGAAACAAATACGTCCTTGTTGTTATGGACTACTTTTACAATTGGGTTGCAAGATACGGTGTACCTATAGAGCTGCACACTGACCAGGGAAGAAATTTTGAATCGGCGGTGTTCCAAGAGATGTGCCAGATACTGGGTATCCGGAAAACTCGAACGACGGCTCTTCATCCCCAATCAGACGGCATGGTGGAACGGTTCAACCGAACCCTGGAAGCGCATATGCGGAAGGTCGTGGACAAGAATCAAAAAGATTGGGATGTCCGCATACCCTTGTTCCTGATGGGATACCGGTCAGCAGTGCATGAAACAACGGGTAAAACTCCTGCAAGGGTAATATTCGGCAGTGAGCTCCGTTTGCCTAGTGATCTGAAGTTTGGGGTGACTGGTGATGCTAGAAGGATTGGAAAAGAGACGTCAAACATCCTGGAAGAGGAGCTGAGAGAGATACATGCTCTTGTGAGACAGCGCACGCAAATTATGAGTGACAAGATGAAAGCTAGGTATGATAATTCGATGAATTCCGAGGGTTTCCAGGAAGGAGATTTGGTGTTGCTGTACAATCCACAACG
>NW_016158041.1:69988-120680 GCF_001687245.7 Rhagoletis zephyria
GAATGACGTAGAATGTTCCACAAAGAGAAACGTCAAGTTGGATGAAGACTGCGAACAGCGAGAGAAAGATAATGAGCGATAAACTTCAGAACATTCTAGAGCTGCCATAAGTACGAGCGCAGGTATATAGGGGCGCCGCCACAGCGAAGTGAGTTAGTTACAAGTCAGCAAGCTACAAGTAAAGTGAGCGGAGAATTGAGTGGCGAATAAGCAAGCTATAAGTTTAATTGTGTTAACAAGTAGTAAAGCGTTGTTATTGCTTTAACAAGTATTGTAAAGTGTTTTTACTGTATTAGCAAGTATTGTAAATTGTTTGTTGTACAATAAAGTTAATTGTACTACAATTTGGTCATCGTGAGCATTTATTTAACAATCCGGCGATACGAGCCCGAGTATATTTGGGAAATCCCTCAAGGTTTCGAGGATAATCGTAACAACATAACAGTCGCCAAACTGTACCACGAATTCTAGGACGCCGCTAGGTCCGTTATCGTCGAAAAAATTCGAATTCCGTTAAACAGCGGACAAAGCGCCAGCTAAGTGCGGCGCACAAGTGAAGCAGCAGTATGCGAGGGCGTCAAATCTTCAGCTACAAAACGCGAGCGGCGTTAGTTAAGCAGCAGAGAAGTCGAAGCAGCAATCGTGCACACTGGCACGTCAATTGAAATCCTACGGTCCAATCAGATATAGCCGACGCTCTGGGTGAAGCAGCAGAGTACACCACCGCTACATGTGCTCATGCATATTCTGTGTATGTATTCAGTCAGCAAATATCTAAACTTCTGGGTGAAGCATTAGCACACAGAATCAAGGTACATACCAAGAATGATAGAATACAAGATTGCGCCGATCAGAGAGGATTTTTGAGAATAACTTTTGTGTGACGTCACACTGGTGCAATTGCGAGAGAGAAATGCCAAAACGTGAGCAAGAATGGAAGAAGAAGAAAAGTTGCAAGGAAAATGTAAACAAGATGCACCAGTGTGACGTCATGCAAACGACGATTCTGTCAAATTCGTTAAGAGAGGAATAGCGGTCCGAGATCGGCGCAACCTTCGTATTCTCTCAATCGTGGGTACATACAGTAGAGGAGTGCAGACTCTGTGTGGGGCAGCGGACTAAACCAACAGCATAGCTTCTGGGTGAAGTAGCATTGCACAGGCATCGGAGCTTCTGTGTGAAGCGGCATTGCGCAGTCAACGAAACGGCGAAATAGAGCAGTTCTGCGCAGAAACGGTGCGGGCAGCAGATCGCATCAACGCAACAGCAGAGCGCACCACCGTAAAAACTTCTGTGTGAAGCATCCCCGCGTACAAAAAAATGGTGGCTATGGGGGGGTAGGGGGAGTTCTCCTGATTGCAAATATATACTTTTAGCCGCAGCAGGCTTATAGTTTTTAAGTTATTTGTTGTTAAAGTTTGTAAATTGAACTAACCTCTCAGCGCTATTTCACACAATAAACACTATATTTATGTACACACTTCGGCAAAATAGTTGCATTAAAACCCCGCACAATGAAATGTAAACATAATTTTTACATTTATGATGTATTTTTAGTAAATTAAGTAAGTTTTTATAATTATCATGCACTTATATATGTATACGCACATTGTGAATACAGAACTGTTGATTCAACCATGGTTTCACACTGACATTAGAAGAGTACTGCCACATCGAGGAAAATAACAATAAAAGAGAATAGTTTTTATCGTACCCATTTTCCTACTCAGCGTTGAATTAGTAGTAAAGGAGGGTGTGGGGTTAAACACCCCCAATATATAAAAAAAAATTACAAGCGCCGCATTATTTATCGAAGTATTGATTTTTATGGAAAGAGCGCCGCAGGCGAAAATTTTGAATACAAAATCGCGCGATTTTTTATTAAAAATTTTCATTATTTATCAAATTATCGATGTACGTTTTATACATTTGTGTACTTTGAACTACAATAACACCAGTAAATATTATTTCCACCCGAAAAAAATTATACCGTTATGATCAGGAGTAAGACCCCTATCGATCCTAATATTATTATTCTTAATAAGAGCAATGAATGTACGTATTGTACACTTATACTCCCTAATTATACGCACTTATTTGTGGTGTATTTTTTTAACGTATGGTGGCATACATTTTGTATTATTGTCAGCCAGTGTTATTTGTGCTTGTTTGTGAAATGTGCAAACGTTATGATTCATAAACGCGTTTTACTTAATTAATTAATTAAGAATTGTATATTAAAGTGGAAATCTCAGGCCGGGGTTTTAATGCAACTATTTTGCCGAAGTGTGTACATAAATATAGTGTTTATTGTGTGAAATAGCGCCGAGAGGTTAGTTCAATTTACAAACTTTAACAACAAATAACTTAAAAAGTATAAGCCTGCTGCGGCTAAAAGTATATATATTTGCAATGAGGAGAACTCCCTCTACCGTTCCATAGCTACCTCAATGCGGAACTCCGGGGATACAAACTAAATTGCAGCCGTGTGCGGCAGCAGAGCGCACCACCGTAACAACTTCTGTCTGAAGAAAAATAAGTGCGCAGGCAAGGTGTATTAAACAAGGTGGTGTGGGGGCGACAGCTGAGTTTTTCGCCGTGGAGGCCATTACGTCAAAATGATGTGTTTGTTGTAACTCATACCAATGACAGTATGGACATCAGCATATAATTTGTTAAGGCGGATTCACCGTTCGTGTCCGGACACTTTTTGTTAGTCATTTTACTCGTTCTTTTCCCACTCTGTCTCACTGAGAGCGCAACCAAAATGTGCTGAACACTCTTTGTTTGAATCAAATTGATTTTGATTATCTGTCCGAACGACTTGATGATTATGATTGCCATTATTTCTTTTGTTTACGTTTGGTAGCAGTTGACCTGTATAAAACAAATGATTTAACATAAACACACATGTAGGCAACACTTTCGAATGTCAGTCAGCTGGTTTTTTTTCACGCAAAATAAATAAAAATAATATGCAATCGACACAAGGACCAAGTAAATGTAATTTATTTCAATAATAATTACTTAAAATTTGAATGTTCTTAGATTTACCACTACTCAAAAAGCTCTTCGTGGAGGTACAGAAGGAATCCCGATCATTTTTGTACGATCTCAGCCAGAAGGAATATAAAAATAACAAATTGAATCAAATAGTTTGGGCTGAAATTGCCGAGTCGCTTGAACTACCACGTAGGTGATATTTTATTAATGTACATATGTGTGCTCAATAGGCGAGTCTTTATTTTTATTAGAACATGAAGTTCAAGTGCTCTGGAAACGCACCCGGAATAAATACAAAGCTGCGCTTGCCAAGTCTATCTTACCCAGTGGTAGTGCGCGGCGCCCACAAAAACAGATGGATTTGTTCTTGTTGCAGGAAATGGATTTTTTGCGACCGTTTATAGAGGATGCCGAGTAAGCAATGTCCATTTCTGATGCGATGTTACGATCAGCAAAAGTTGCTTCCGATACCGTAGCAACATATCACCATTACGTTACCATATACATACATCCATTTACACCTGCATATACATACATTCACACGCACATACATATAAGCAATCAGAAATAGGAATACTTCGATTTTTCCGAGGTGTATATTAAAATTGTAGTGGAAAGTTAAAAGAGTTTATATATACATAAACACTGGCCCTTAATGCGATTGGCGATGCTCGGTTGATAACTGCTAGTTATCAACGAAATTGACAAAATGGTATTGAATCTTGTACCATTTGGTAAAATTGATTAATAATAATCAACTATCAACCACGACTTGACAATCGAAAAAGGGGCCATTGAAAAATTTTATTATGTTTATGTAAAGTTTTATTCCAAAAGTCTGAATCCTTTTATGCGCTTATATCATTAATAGACCAACATCGACGAACTACACCGACGCCAACACACAACGAATTCAACATTTAATCGATGAAATGGCCACAGATCCAGAGGTTATAGACTGTTCCATGGATGAATCTTCGTCAACGCCGATTATTCGCAAAAAGCCAAAATCCGTGGATTCCACTAAAGATATAGAGGCAAGCTTGCAACGATTGGAAGGTACTGCGACGAAAATCTTGGCCACTCCGCGGGACCCGTTTTATTCATATTTTGAAACGGAAATGGAGAAATTGTGTGACCCAGTGAAAGCAGAATTAAAATCACAATTCATTACTCAAATTTATGAAGCTCAAAAGAACAACGATTTTTAATAATTTATTTATGATTCTATTATTATATATTATTGCACTTTATTAAGCTTAAACTTAGTAGAGTGTAAAACCGCATACTAAACCTTTTTCTGGGAACTCTGATAGAACATGAAATTTTGTTGAAACTTTGTAGATTATTTAATTTTAACTTTGAAACTTTTATTTACATATATATGGGTTGGTTTACCTTTTAAAAACTAATGAACATTGAACAAGAGAAAAATAGCCAAAATTGGTCAAAAACTTGGGGTTATATTCTATTAGAAATAGGTATGCATGTATACAGTGACGAAAATATAAATAGGGAAGCGAAATTTTAACAAGTTTTGGCTATTTGTCTTTTGCTAATTATTCTTATGAATTTACATATCAATGGCTGAGTTGAAGATCGGCCTATCTCAGCAGCAAGTTCGAAAACGCCCTACTTCAGATTTTGATTGAAGAATGTCCTATTTAAGAGTTTTATTGAAAAACACTCTGTCTCAGAATTCGGTTCAAAAACGCCCTATCTCAAACGAAAATACATTGAAAATATGCTGAGATAGGGCGTTTTTGAACAGAATTCTGAGATAGGGCGTTTTTCAATCAAGTTCTAAAATAGAGCGTTGTTCAACAAAATTTTGAAATAGGGCGTGTTTTAAAAGTTTTCTGAGATAGGGCGTTTTCGAACTGGTTGCCGAGATAGGTGGATCTTCCACTCAGCCATCGATATTTGGCTTAGGTTTTACAATGACCATAGGTCATTTATAAACATTAAAGAAAAAGTAAAGAAAGAAGAGAAAAGAAAAGAAAAGAAAAGAAAAGAAAAGAAAAGAAAAGAAAAGAATGGAAAATAGTCAAAGCTGGTCAAATCGTTGGGGTGGTTTTATTTTGACAATAGGTATGTTATAAACTATAAACTACTCTGGAAAGCTTTCAAAGTAATTTGTAAATATATTCCGGACAGTCATGGCATCTTGTGAGGCATGATTACTTAGAGAAGATAATATTGGTTGTAAATCAATTCGGGTAATGTCTAATTCGCTGTCCTCTTCAACTTCATCCGCGTTTAAATAATTGGAGGCGCTTTTGTCTCGAAGCCAATTATGCAAGCACACTGTAGCCTTCACAATATTTATTGCAGTTTCCTTGATTGCAATAATTGGTTTGCGGTATATCCGAAAACGGCTGGATAAAATTCCGAATGCGTCTTCAACAACCCTTCGCGCTTTGGACAGGCGTTTGTTGAATATTATTTCTTTTTGAGGCAAGTTCGTAACATTTCGGCCAGGATATGGACGCATTATATTCTTTCGTAAAGGAAATGCTTCATCTGCGAGAAAAACAAAAGGAGCAATTTCATTTGTGTTAGGAAGTACTTTTTCTCCAGGAATTTTCATATTTTGGGGGTGATGCAAAATACTGTTGCCAAATTTTGAATTTTTAAACACTCCACCGTCACTATTATGTCCTAAAGCACTTATGTCTACCATTATAAATTTATAGTTCGCATCGGCCACTGCCATTAAAACCAAACTGTGCGTATGTTTGTAGTTGTAAGTAAGCGACTTGTGGTTCGGAAACGCCTGCAATTAAGTTATTTTTTTAGTAATTTTTTACGCCTGTATATGTGTATATATAATATTTTTATACACACCTGTATTACGACATGTTTCCCGTCTATTGCACCTAAGCAATTGGGAAAGTCCCATTCCAAAAAGAACTCGTCTGAAGTACTTTTCCACATGTCTTTAGAAGGAGTAGGCAAAACAAATTGTAATTTTTCCCATATCTGTTGACAGGTTTCCCTTACAATATTAGATGTGGTCGAAGCGCCAATTAAAAATCCATAAAACCCAACTGATTTCATGCTATCTCCACTCGCTAAATATCTATAAAGGCAGCCTGTTTACTATAGGACGCACATTTAAAATTTATTTCGCGCTTCATTGTGGCTGGCTATTCCAAAAGGGCAGGTCAATGAAGTACATAATGTGTATATTATCTATTTTGGAACGAATCACCACCGGAGTTAAAACGAACTGAAATTGTTTTGTCTCCCAATCGAATTTAGCAATGAGTGACGGAGATTTCTTCCAAAAACATCATTTCCTTAAAGCGTTTACCTTAAAGTAAGAGCCAATCTTTATCCTGGTGATATTTCTTCATTAAATCTATTGGGTTGATTCTTCAAGTTGGGTCCCAAAATGTGAAGGAGCTCATCGAAGGTCTTCGGATCCATGCGGTGAAAATTTATAAACGATTGAACGTCATTCAAACGCATCTTTGGTATGCGCGAGAAAAAAAAAACCATCTTTGCCTCGGTCCAAAAGTAATTTACGCACAGCACAGCTTCTTGACCTTTTGCTTTTCTGCTTCAAGCGGTTCAATCTAATTAATAGGCAAAATTTTTGAACTTCTACGCAAAATAATTGGATTTGTTGATGCCTTTCCANTTTTTCACTACGTCAAATTTCACCCAAATGACAGTTCATCAGCTTTTGACTTTAGAGGCAAATAAAATGTGCCGAACTGAGCGGTGAACCGTACTTCAGCACTCTCTCCGACAAAAAATTATTGAGAGAAAATAAAAAGTTGTCCGGACACGAACGGTGAACCCGCCTTTAGTGTAATTTTTTACTTATATACGGCCAACAACACCTTGTTAAATACGCCTTGTGCGCAGGGCACAAAACTTCTGTGTGAAGCGGAGAAGTGCGCAGTCAACAAATTTTTGGTGAAAAGCAGAGAAGAGAAGCAAAACCAAAACGTCGTGTTAGCAACGCAGCAAACGCCAACATTGTCGCAGTTTGGAGTTACAAACAGCACGAGTGCAGCGAATAGGGGTTATTTTCAACGAAAACACATCTGCCTGAAGAGAACTACTGCTAACAAATTATACGCTGATGTCCATACTGTCATTGGTATGAGTTACAACAAACACATCATTTTGACGTAATGGCCTCCACGGCGAAAAACTCAGCTGTCGCCCCAACACCACCTTGTTTAATACACCTTGNTATTTCTTCATTAAATCTATTGGGTTGATTCTTCAAGTTGGGTCCCAAAATGTGAAGGAGCTCATCGAAGGTCTTCGGATCCATGCGGTGAAAATTTATAAACGATTGAACGTCATTCAAACGCATCTTTGGTATGCGCGAGAAAAAAAAAACCATCTTTGCCTCGGTCCAAAAGTAATTTACGCACAGCACAGCTTCTTGACCTTTTGCTTTTCTGCTTCAAGCGGTTCAATCTAATTAATAGGCAAAATTTTTGAACTTCTACGCAAAATAATTGGATTTGTTGATGCCTTTCCATACTGTAATTCAAATTTGGCAGCTTTTTATTTATTTTACTTTAGGAGCGTTCCTTATCTCCCAGAAATAGTCAGAAAAAGTCCGAAGTAGTCAGATTTAGTCCAAAAAGCGTTCCTTAACTCGGAAATGACAGCAAAAATGAGAGAGCAACAGTCAGTGAGAGTGACTCTCATCAGTCCGAAGTAGTCAGATTTAGTCAGAAGAATTTTTTCTGGCAAAATCCTGAAAAGTGTCAAACTCAACTGAATTTAAATTAACGGAAATTAAGGAATACGCTAAAAGTGAGAATAATCTAAAAAGTAAAAGAAATGAATTGAAATTGGAAGAAGGCAAAAAATAATTGATATAGCAAGTGTTTATTGTGCTTGTGCTTGTGTGAATGTGTTTTGTACATACATTTCTGTTCTTATTTGACGTTAGTTTTGTTGTTGCCATTCTTTGGACTAAAAATTTGGTTTTTTGCGTTCCTTTACTTTTCATGTTATTCTCTTTAAGTGAGCGCATTTTGCTTACGCTCTGGCATTTTGACACTTTTCAGATTTTATTCCAAAAAGATAAGGAATGAACCTTTTTTCACTACGTCAAATTTCACCCAAATGACAGTTCATCAGCTTTTGACTTTAGAGGCAAATAAAATGTGCCGAACTGAGCGGTGAACCGTACTTCAGCACTCTCTCCGACAAAAAATTATTGAGAGAAAATAAAAAGTTGTCCGGACACGAACGGTGAACCCGCCTTTAGTGTAATTTTTTACTTATATACGGCCAACAACACCTTGTTAAATACGCCTTGTGCGCAGGGCACAAAACTTCTGTGTGAAGCGGAGAAGTGCGCAGTCAACAAATTTTTGGTGAAAAGCAGAGAAGAGAAGCAAAACCAAAACGTCGTGTTAGCAACGCAGCAAACGCCAACATTGTCGCAGTTTGGAGTTACAAACAGCACGAGTGCAGCGAATAGGGGTTATTTTCAACGAAAACACATCTGCCTGAAGAGAACTACTGCTAACAAATTATACGCTGATGTCCATACTGTCATTGGTATGAGTTACAACAAACACATCATTTTGACGTAATGGCCTCCACGGCGAAAAACTCAGCTGTCGCCCCAACACCACCTTGTTTAATACACCTTGAGCGGAACTTTCGAAACGTAAAAAGAAAGATAATCAGAACAGAAAGCGAATATCAAATAAATAGAATTCCATTGTGCATAAGTTATTTGAAATAACAAGTATACGAGCTATAAATGTTAATTTGAAATTTGTCGTGCAAAAGTTATTTGAAATAACAAGTATACGAGCTGTTAATGCTAATTTGTTGTGCAAAAGATATTTGAAATAACTAGTATTTACGCTATAAATGTTAATTTGTATTTTAAAGTGAACACCAAATAGTTCTTACTTCAAACTAAATACCAAACATTTCTTGTACTAATTTAAGTCCTCAGTGCTATTTTATTGCTAATTTCAAAATATTACCATAATGGACAGAGAACAAATTTTTAAGTTGACTGTTAACGAACTGAAAGAAAAGTTAGTGGGGCTTAATCTTGCAACGTCCGGACGTAAAGCAACTTTACAGGACAGGTTATGTGAACACTTCGGCCTGACTGTAAGTGACGATGATGGCTCAAACGATGATTGCGAATCAGTGCAAAGCTACGTTTCCCCGTAAATAGGTAATGGGCGCGCAACCTTCACACTGCGTGATATAGAGAGCTCGATGTTGACTTTTAGTGGTTCAGGTCATCCCACCATCGAATAGTGGCTTGAAGCATTTGAAGACAATGCTTCTGCGGTTCATTGGGATGAGTTGCAAAAATACATTTATGGTAAGCAGCTTTTGAAGGGTGCCGCAAAAATGTTTGTGCGTAGCCAGCGTAGCATTATAAATTGGAGCTCATTAAAGCGATCACTCAAAAACGAATTTGGCACAGCAATTACATCAATTGAGGTACACCGTTTGTTAAGAAGTCGTCACAAGCGTCCGAATGAGGATTATAGGGAATACCTGTATAGCCTTATGGAGATAGGTAAGCCCATAAACTTGAACGACAGAAGCTTAGTGGAGTATTTTGTTGAGGGTATTCCGGACTCCAGAACCGGTAAAAGCAACCTTTATCAGGCAAAGACTATACAAGAGTTAAAGGAGCAGATAGCGATTTATGAAAAAGTACGTTCAGGTCATCAAACTGGTAGCAATTTTCGAAAACCCGATGAAAAAAATAAAGCGTCAGCCAGTCAGGTTACAAATAATTCTAAGCGTTGTTATCGTTGTGGAACTGGGAAATCTAGCCCCAAATTGTTCACAGAAGCAATCGGTCTGTTATGGGTGCGCTCAGGCAGATCATAGGGTGGCACAATGCCCTAAAACTCAAGCCAAGCAAGAAAAACCGAAAATAAATACTCTAGGTATAACTCAACGCATCAAGTCAATGGGTTGTGTAATCTTTAAAGATTTAGAACTTAATGGCTTTAAATTCTCTGCGTTACTTGATACAGGCTGTGACTTATGCCTAATGCGGTATGACGTTTTAATGATGATGGGCGACGTTGAACTGTCTCGCGAAAGACATCGGTTGGAGGGTATAGGCGACGGTGGTCTCCGCACAATGGGTAGCTGTAACATTAAGTTAGCTGTGGATGATATCGAACTAGAGATAACATTCCACGCAGTACGCGAGCGGGACATAGTATACCAAGCTATTATTGGCAACGACGTGTTAAGGCAGGTAAACCTTATTGTGTCCGAGGACGAGGTAGTCTTTAAAGAAAAGAATACGGGTGGTCCAGTCGTAGACGACGTAGCACATAAGGGTGAAATTGAACTAGTGAATGAGTTCAAAGACCTATGCTTAAATGTAGAGCCCGTCGGGACAGACAACCATGAGGTTAATCTGTCACACCTTAACGCACATCAAACCAATGACATATAAAGACTTATAAAAAACTATACGCCTAAAGTCCAGCACGTCTCGCCGATCTAGATGAAAATTTGTTTACTCGACGATGTGTCTGTCTGTAAAACTCCAAGACGCATGTCCTACGCTAATAGGTGTTTTGTTGATAATCAGGTATCAGAGTGGCTGAAGGAGGATATCATTCAGCCGAGTTGTTCAGAATATGCGTCTCCAGTTGTACTAGTTGCAAAAAGGGACGGAAGCCAAAGACTTTGCTGTGATTACCGCCGACTGAACGAAAAAATTATTACGGACCACTTTCCAATGCCACTAATGGACGACGTCTTAGAGAAACTGCAACGCGCGCATTTATGCAGTACGATTGATCTGCGGAACGGATTTTTCCCCGTTCCAATCTAGACGAATTCGCGAAAGTACACGGCGTTCGTGACCCATCAAGGTCAATTCGAGTTCTCGTTTGTACCCTTCGGCATATGCAATGCTCCTGTAGTATTCTCGCCGTATATTTTCCGCTGTATTCAGAGATCTGGTAGAAAAAAATATCGTGATAACTTATATGGATGATTTAATTATCCCTTCAAAGGATAAAGAAGAAGGTATCGCTAGATTAAAATTGGTATTAAATACAGCGGCTGAATACAACCTGCAAATAAAGTGGAAGAAATGCCAGATACTAATGGGAAAGGTGGATTTCTTGGGGTACATAGTGGAAAACGGAACCATAAAGCCATCGCTGGCTAAAACTCGCGCAGTTGAGGACTTTCCGCCACCAACCGATTGCAAATCTGTACAGAGATTTTTATGGTTGATGTCGTATTTCCGACGATTCATCGATGGTTACGCAGTGGTCGCCAAACCGCTCTCTGACCTGTTACGCCAAAGCAACAAGTTTGCCTTCGGAGGCGAGCAAATGGCGGCATTCCGACAGTTAAAAGCTGCGTTGGTAAGTGCGCCGGTATTACGATTATACAACCCTAAGGCTACCACGGAGGTACACGCAGACGTTTCACGTTATGGATATGGTACAGTACTGCTGCAAAAGGATAGCGAGGACCAACAGTTACACCCTGTCCAATATATGAGCCGCAAGACTACTGAAGCCGAAGAGCGATATCACTCTTATGAGCTTGAAGTTCTTGCCATTGTGGCCGCGCTTAAGAAGTGGCGAGTGTATTTATTAGGCATTCCGTTCAAGATTGCAACTGATTGCAATGTTTTCGCCATGACAATGCGGAAGAACGACGTCCCACTGAGGATATCGCGATGGGCGCTTTTCCTGCAGGACTTCACCTATACAAAAGAGCATCGATCTGGAAGTAAGATGCAACACGTCGATGCATTGATCAGAGTCTCATGTTTGTTGTTAGAAGACTCTCTGAAGTACAGATTGCAGCAGGCGCAAAATCACGACGACTGGACACGAGCAGTAAAGACGGTACTGGAAAAAGATGACTATGAAGATTTTTACATAAAACACGACATATTATACAAAGATCCCGTCAAGAAACTCGTAATGGTGCCAAAACAAATGGAAGAGGAAATCATAAAGATAGCGCATGACCAGGGACATTTCTCCGCCAAGAGAACTCAGGATGCAGTTGAGAAGACTTTTTATGTACCGCAGATAGCAGAAAAAGCGAAAAGGGTAGTAAGAGGCTGCGCGCAATGCATTATTTCGGAAGCCAAAGGTGGGAAGAAGGAGGGGCTCCTGGAGCCAATACATAAGGATGATCGACCGCTAGGAACCTATCACGTCGACCACGTTGGTCCGATGGAAAAAACTAACAAACGCTACTCTTACCTTTTGGTTGTCGTCGATTCATTCTCCAAATTTGTTTGGCTGTATCCAACGCGTAGTACAGGAGCGAATGAAGTAATTGGCACTCTAAAGAAGCAGGCATCTATGATCGGAAATCCTAGACGCTTGATATCCGACAGAGGCACAGCATTTACGTCAGGGCCGTTCAAAGAGTATTGCGAGAGCAAGTCGATCCAGCATTTATTAATAGCTACTGGCGTTCCTAGAGGTAACGGGCAGGTAGAAAGGATTCATCGAATCATTATGTCAATGCTCGCTAAACTATGTTTACAAGATCCGAAAAGCTGGTATAAACATGTTGACCAGGTTCAACGAACGCTCAATAGTACACCACCAAGAAGCACTAAAATCTCACCGTTCAAATTGCTGACTGGAGTCGAGATGCGAGTAAATGCAATACCAGAGCTGCGAGAATACCTCGATAGCGAAGCGATTGAAGAACTAGACAGAGAGAGAGAAGATATGCGGGAAGAAGCTCAACAAAGCATCGCGAAAATTCAACAGTTCATTAAGACTACGACCCAAATTCTTCGGCCCCTACAAAGTCGTAAAAATAAAGAATCATGGACGATACGAGGTAGAGAAAGTTGGAGAAGGCGAGGGCCCAAAGCGTACCACTACCGTTGCCGAATATATGAAGAGGTGGCAACCACCGTTTGAGGCCAAACGGTATGTCAGGCTGGCCGAATGTGGGAACGTATGAACAGAGGGTAATCATTTACCTACGACAAACAAATACAACTCTGAACATAGTGCGAGGGCAACACTGACTACATAGAAAATGACGAAACAAAAATGACAAAAGACACGAAGACGAAACCACAAAGACACTTGTTGCGCGACTTTAAACCCGAACGGACGTGGTAATACTCACGCTTACTGTTATACGTACAAAAGAATATTTAATTTACGTTTTACATGTACCTAAGCCTATAGTGTTAATTGAAAGTAGTCATTAAATAAATCAATTTTATTAATACCAACATCAAAGCTCTACGTGTTTTAAGTGCCCTACACTCGGTAAACCCTACATATATAACAAGTAAGAAAATCTAAGTTCGGGCGAGCCAAACATTAAATACCCGGCGCAAGTATTAAATATAGTTTTTTTACCTTTCCGAAAACTACCGCTACATGGTAAGCAAGGGTGGTTTTACTCCTATTTTAAACATCTTCGATATAACGTTCAGTTCGATATAATGAGAAAAACTTATATAGTTATATGTGGGCGGTATCACGCCCATTTTCCAAAATTCCAAATAATGTTACTTATTTTCAAGGGATTGTTGTTAGTATCAATTTTGAGTAAATAAGCGTCCTTAAATTTCGAAATATAGAAGTTTCAAGCATTTCTAAAATTTACCGTTATATGAGAAGTGGCCGTAATTTTACTCTGATTTCAATAATTTTCACCGTTCAGCTTTATTATAAATTGATTTATCGAAAATTTCATATTTCTCTAAATTACCCTTATATGGGATGTGGGCGTGGTTATTGTCCGATTTAAAAAATTTTTAGCCGTTTAGTATGTTGTAGCAAGGCCAACAACTGTGCCAAGTTTGGGAGAAATTGTTGGAGCGGTTAACAAGATTTACACATATAATCATAAGTGGGCGTGGCTACGCCCACTTTCCAAAAATTTATAATATTCCTATTTTTCGTCTAAAAATGATTGTAAATATCAAGTTTGAGTGAATAAGCTTCAGTAGTTACTAAAATATCGCAGTTTTCGTATTTCTGAAAACTACCGTTATATGGGAGGTAGGCGTGGTTATTGTCCGATTTTACCCATTTTCAATACTACCTGTCCTACGCCCGAAAGAAGTACACGTACCAAGTTTCGTTAAGATATCTCAATTTTTACTCCAGCTATCGTGTGCACAGACGGACGGACAGACAGTTACCGCTTAATCAATTTATCTTTTCATTCTGATCATTTATGTATACATTTGGCTATATCTATCTCGATTCGTTTTGCCTGTTACAAACAACCATTATGTGAACAAAGTTGTAATACCTTGTGCACAAGTGCGCTCGGGTATAAAAATGAAGCAAACTATTACGTCACGTTACGGCATAATTCCTCGGAAACGCGAAAGAAACAGTTTCCATACAACGTTCTAAAAAGTTTTCAGGATAATCTGTTGTAAGTGACGCGAATGGACTAGGGATGCCGAAAAACCATCGATGAATCGAAAATATGGATGTTTTGCTTCGAAACATCGAAAATTTTCCACTCGATGTATAAATAGTCGAGGCGTCGATGCATCGATGTTTTCTGTAAACTTACATCTCAAGTACATCGAATGGCCGAACCTCGCTATGTCTGAAGTTCATAGAGAGGAAGATGCAGTTTTATAGCTCATAAATTGTTAGTATAATAAAGTGCAAGTTTCCATTGCTTTAATTTTTAATATTTTTGCTTTAGCTGACTTGCGCTTTGTTATACTAAAATTTTATGAGCTATAAAACTAGTACACACCAAAAAAGGTTCTTAATGTTTTATTTCCATAGTGGAGGAAAACTCTATGCGTATCGATGCATCGATGTACGCCCTCCAATGCATCGACAAATATCGATGTAAGTTTCGATGCATCGATGCGGGGAATAACATCGAGGTATTTTTGCCACTGACATCCCTAGAATGGACCACCCGCATTGTTTATCTCATTTATTTAGGTGCATACAAAAACTCCTAAATACATAGCCCAATCACCCCAAGAAATTTTTTGACGCAGTTAGGTGTCTCTTGTTTAGGTCAACTCAAAATGAAAATGTTTCCCTCAATTGCGATATGGGAAGTGTCCGCCATCTTGGATTTTGTGTTTTTTACGATTTGCGCGCGGATTTTGCATTCGATTTTTTTAAGGAAAAAATTTTAGGAATAAATTTTTTGACGCAGTTAGGTGTCTTCTGTTTAGGTGAACACAAAATGAAAATTTTTCCCCCAATTGCGATATGGGAAATGTCCGCCATCTTGGATTTTGTGATTTTTACGATTTGCGCGCAGATTTTCACTCGATTTTTTCAACGAAAACATTTCAGGAAGAAATTTTTTGACGCAGTTAGGTGTCTCCTGTTTAGGTGAACACGAAATTAAAATTTTTCCCCTAATTGCGATATTGGAAATGTCCGCCATCTTGGATTTTGTGATTTTTACGATTTGCGCGCGAATTTTGCATTTCTAGTGAAAAAGGTAGTGAACAAATTTGTAGAGAACTCGATTCCCTATAGGGAATACACTTTTCATGTGCCTATCATTCTTTTAAATAATTATTTATTGCTAATCATATGCAAAAAATGCCCAAAATTAGGTAAGTGGCGCGGTTTCTTCGAATTTTGAGCAATTTCTATTTGAAATAAGTGGCACATTTAAATGGCAAAGTTGTAGAGGACAAGATTTCCAATAAGCACATTATTTATATGTTCGCCTACGACGTGTAGATCTCGACCAACAACGCGCTCAATGCAGCGGCAAGGGGAAAGCTACTCAAAATTTTTTTTCACAGTATCTCGGAGGTCGTGTTTTTGGCGCGTATTTTCAACTGNGATTTCCAATAAGCACATTATTTATATGTTCGCCTACGACGTGTAGATCTCGACCAACAACGCGCTCAATGCAGCGGCAAGGGGAAAGCTACTCAAAATTTTTTTTCACAGTATCTCGGAGGTCGTGTTTTTGGCGCGTATTTTCAACTGTGGGTTCATCAATAGGCCGAGCCCGTGAATAACTATTTTCAGTCAGTTGAAACTGTAATTAGCAAAAAGTTTTTGTCCTGTTCACCGTTGGTCACTTGTGACCAAAATAGGTAACTTTTTGAGTCCTTGGTAACTTGGCAACTTTTTTTTAATTTTGGTAACTTTTGGTAAGTTTTCCGTGTATAAAGTCAGACTAAAATAGTTGGATTAATTTGATAAATTGTACTGTGGTTTTGTGTAGCGGTGACAANTCAATAGGCCGAGCCCGTGAATAACTATTTTCAGTCAGTTGAAACTGTAATTAGCAAAAAGTTTTTGTCCTGTTCACCGTTGGTCACTTGTGACCAAAATAGGTAACTTTTTGAGTCCTTGGTAACTTGGCAACTTTTTTTTAATTTTGGTAACTTTTGGTAAGTTTTCCGTGTATAAAGTCAGACTAAAATAGTTGGATTAATTTGATAAATTGTACTGTGGTTTTGTGTAGCGGTGACAACACTACTAGAAACAATTGCATCGAGAAAGCAATACAAGGCTCAGCAAAAATAGCTAGCCGCATATCGAAGAAAATTATAGCTGGGCAGTCTACTCGTTAATTTATCACAGTATGGGGCGCTTGTCACACGTTCAATATTTATTGTAAAATTTGGACCGAGATCCATATTGATGGATTTAAAAATAGTGATGGATCGCGCGGGAATGCCACATGTTCAATATTTATCGCGTTAGTATTTATAAATTGCAAATTTAGTATTTACATGTTTTTGTGTAGAGAGGTTTAAAGAAGCCTGGAAATCTTATCTTAATTTTATTTTATTGAAAATCGTCTATACTTTTTATTATATGTATGGTGATACCATATCTAATTGGTTCAAAATGCAATGCGAAATGCCCAGCCGCGAATTGATATCACGAAATATGCCACACGTTCAATACTTACTGACAGATCTTTGACCCATTAATAGAGGAAATGAAAAAAAGGAGGTTTGAACTAGAGGTGGGCGCGAGATAACGAAACCCGCGGGACCCACGGTACTGATTTAAAATTGGCCGGGATGGGCGGTATGGGGAAGATCTGTAAAAATATAGCGGGCGGAAAACCCGCAACCCCTTCAAATTCACAAAATCTTCCTTAAAAACGATGTTTGAAATATGCACTTTTAACGTTTTATTGAGATGAAAACGAATAGCAAAGCAAAACAAAATAATCGTAAGATGCCAGATCTTTCATCATTATTTTTATTATTTAAAATTAATTTGACAGCCATGAACATTTTTGTCAACCTTCCACCGGTTTGCAACCGACCGTTTCAATTTGTTGTCCGTTTGTAGCCTGCTTTAGAGATAGATATCGGTTTCCCGGGACCCACGGTACAATTTTGAAAAACGTCGGAATGGGCGCGTTCGGGACTTAAAAATCGAATTTCGGGATAGGCGGGATCAGTATTAAATATTTAGTCCCATACCCATCTCTAGTTTGAACAGCAGTTTTCGCGGTGTAGTTGGATTCCTTCGGTAAATGCACTTACGGCGATTTTTTAAATATTTTTTTTATTCTGTGGCTAAGATCCCGTTCAAAAGACAAGAGCTTAAAGCGCGTTTTATGATAAGTATATTTTTAAACGCGTGCGTAGCAAAAATATTTATGTGTTGTGTTTTGTTTCAAAATTTGTTGTTAAATTCTTCTTTATGCACGTACGTATACAGAGATTGAATAGAAATGTATTTACATATATACGTATGTAACTGTATCTATTATATGAGGCCTTGAGCATCAGAGTAGCTTAAGTGACATGTCAAAAAACGTTGAGGTGCACCTCAAAATGCATTACCAGAATCGACACGGTATTAGTACGCCCTTTTAGTTTTATGTGGCTATAATATGTAGCATCACGTAGATGCAATGAATTTTTTAGTAAAATACCGCATTTATTTTTTTATAGATCCTTCTTTCTCATATTACTGAACATTTTTTTGTAGATAGGCTGTTCTGGCCCTCATGGTCTCATATGTAAAATGAATTTGTTTACTTTTCTTTTAATAAAACTTTATTGTACCCATATCTTATTTATGGCAAATAAACTAGGTTTGTTTTTACAGTTTATTGTATACGTATACGTTGTTTTTTACTTGGTAACTTTTAGGTAACTTTTTTTTGTAAATTCTGGTCAGAAAATTTTTTGTCGTGTGGTAACCGTGGTCCTGTTATCAATTAGACTTTTCTCTGATTTTAAAGAGTTTTATTGTGGCGAAAATAACTATGTGTGGATTAGGAATACTGGTGAAACCACATAAAAATAAAACGCGCGAATAACTTTACCTCTGAGGTGGTGTGGAAAACAGTTTTGAGTAGCTTCTCCCTTGCCGCTGCATTGAGCGCGTTGTTGGTCGAGATCTACACGTCGTACGCGAACATATGAATAATGAGTTTATTGGAAATTTTGTCCTCTACAACTTTGCCATTTAAATGTGCCCCTTATTTCAAATAGAAATTGCTCAAAACTCGAAAAAACCGCGGCACTTGCCTAATTTTGGGCATTTTTTGCATATCGTTTAAAAACATTAATACGCATATGAAAATTGTAGGGAATCGAATTCTCAACAAATTTGTTTACCTTTTTCACGAGAAATGCAAAATTCGCGCGCAAATAGTAAAAAACATAAAATTCAATATGGCGGACACTTCCCGTATCGCAATTGGGGGACAAATTTTCATTTTGTGTTCACCTAAACAGGAGACACTTAACTGCGCTAAAGAATTTCTTCCCGGAATTTTTTTGAATCTTACGTCGATTTTGGTCTAAAGTGATCGGGCTATACAAAATAAAATTTTATGAAGAACGTACGTATTTACGAAATATATATCTGGTGTTCAGGTAAATCCCAACTAAACCACACAACTCCGCACTTAGTGAAATGCAGTTAAAGAAAAAATCACTACCTGCTACAACTCTAAAACGACCGAAATCATGTGCTATATTTCCGTAAATATTTCTAAATCATACCTACTATGTAATTGTTAGTAGAAAAGAAAAAAAGGTAGGTAGAACGCTGCTGCAATATTGCATATACATACATACATACTTCAGGCTAAAAAGGCTCACAATTATATTTTTTCATCTTTGAAAGGTCGTAGTAAAACCAACGCTTAGTTATTATTTGATTATGTATTGCTGCAAAATTTTTGTTCATTCTGCGCTACTGTTTAGTAAATAACATATACATATGGCACACCGTCTTCAAAAGAGTCACAACTAAAAATTTTGAGATTATGCGCTGAAAATGTACACAGATCATTTATTTAACTTTCAGCAAAAGCTGGAGCAAATTTTTGTTATAATTTGTTAAAAAAAACGTAAGGTAAAATCGCCCTTGCCCATATGATTATCATGTGATAAGAAATAGTTTTTCGCATTTTCTGACAAACGTATTATTTTGAGTTGTGACTCTTTTGAAGACGGTGTGCGATATGTTTGCATGGATATGAAATGCAGACCTTCCTTTTATTGAGTTTTCTTCTATGTAATACATACATACATGTGGGGGCCTCCCTCTTCCTCTGCTACCACCAGCGGGTTCCGAGTTGAATACTTTCAGAGCTGGAGCGTCGGTGTCTATTCGAACGACATGGCTAAGCCAGCGGAGCCGCTGTATTTTAATTCGCTGCAATATGTCCATGTCGTTGTAAAGCTCATACAGCTCATCGTTCCATCGTCTGCGGTACTCGCCGTCGCCAACGCGTAAAGGCCCGTAAATCTTCTGCAAAATCTTTCTCTCGAACACTCCAAGAGCCGCCTCATCGGATGTTGTCATTGTCCATGCTTCTGCGCCATATACCAGCACGGTATGGTGGTTTTCGTACGTCGAGAGAGGAATTTACTCCTGAATTGCCTACTCAGTCCAAAGTAGCACTTGTTGGCAAGAGTGATTCTGCGTTGGACTTCCATGCTGACATTATTATCGGTGTTAATCCTGGTGCCCAAGTAAATGAAATTCTCTACTTTCTTGAACTTATATCTGTCAACAGTGACGTGGGTGCTGAGGCATGAATGTGCAGACTGTTTTTTTGATGACAGGAGATACTTCGTCTTGTCCTCGTTTACCACCAGACCCATTCGCTTTGCTTCCCTATCCAACATGGAAAAGGCAGAACTGACTTCGCGGTTTTTGTTACCGATGATGTCGATGTCATCGGCATAAGCCAGCGATTGCACGCTCTTGTAGTAAATTGTACCTGAGCGGTTCAGTTCTGCAGCTCTTATTATCTTCTCCAACATCAGATTAAAGAAGTCACATGAAAGGAAGTCGCCCTGTCGGAAACCCCGTTTTGTGGCGAACGGCTCGGAGAAGTCTTTCCCAATTCTGACGGAGCAGGTGGTATTGCTCAACGTCATTTTACACAGCCGTATGAGTTTTTAGGGGATGCCAAATTCAGACATAGCGGCGTATAGGCAACTCCTTTTAGTGCTGTCAAAGGCGGCTTTAAAGTCGACAAATAGGTGGTGAGCGTCGATCCTTTTCTCGCGGATCTTTTCCAAGATATGGCGTATTGTGAATACATGGTCTATGGTGGATTTGCCAGCTCTAAAGCCACACTGATAAGGCCCAATCAGTTCATTGACAGTGGGCTTCAGTCTTTCACACAATACGCTCGATAAGACCTTGTAACCTATGCTTAGAAGGCTGATCCCGCGGTAGTTGGCGCGAATGGCGGGGTCACCTTTCTTGTGGATTGGGCAGAGCACACTTAAATTCCAGTCGTCGGGCATGCGTTCATCTGACCATATTCTGCCCAAGAGTTGATGCATGCACCTTATCAACTCCTCGCCGCCGTACTTGAATAGCTCAGCTGGCAGGCTGTCAGCTCCAGCAGCTTTGTTGTTTTTCAGCCGCGTTATTGCTATACGTACCTCGTCATAGTCAGGCGGTGGAACGTCGACACCGTCATCATCGACTGCGGGCTCGGGTTCTTCTTTTCCACAACTTTCTGTGCTGCCACCATTTAGTAGGGCGGAAAAGTGTTCCTTCCATAATTTAAGTACGCTCTGGACATCAGTTACTAGGTCGCCATTATTGTTCTTATAGGAGTACGCCCAGGTCTTCAAACCTTCCGTAAGTCGCCTAACTCTCTGGTAAAATTTTCGGGCATTCTTCCTGTCGGCCAGCATTTCAAGCTCTTCGCACTCACGTATTTCGGCCTCTCTCTTATTGCGGCAAATACGTCTCGCTTCCCTCTTCAGATCCCTATAGCGGTCCCACATAGCGCGCGAGTTACATACTAATGTACATATGTACATCTTCTTTTTTAATCACTCTTAAGATAAGTAATATAATATATTCAATAATTATAATATAATATATACATATTATGTACATACATATGTATGAAGCGAATGGAAAACAACTGTTAAGTCAGGCCACTTGTTATCACCATCCTTTTTCTTATCGTTCTTAAGCTAAATTTTTCATATACATACATATATATGTATGTAAGTATGTTTGGAAACTCTTAGAGAATTGGTAAGCTATTGAGATGCTGACCGTTAGGTCAGGCCACTTCTTTATCTTCATTACCTTCCTTCTTAGTACATACATACATATATATGTAAATAAGTACACTTGCATAGCCCTTAAGTCTGATGCTAGCGTTTAAGAAACTATAAAATAAAGCATGGATTCAGTGATTTTGGACGATTCAAGCATAAATGTTCTAAATAAATTGCATCTTTCCGCAAAACCGGGATTTTGTAGAACTACTTATTTTAGTTAAGTATTTAACTGGCGCAGTCTACGGCTTTAGCCTCTTAAGAAGCTAAAATAAAAAGAACCTAAAGCTATGTTAAAACGCAATATTTTATCAAAATAAAATCAAATAATAATAATCGAAAAAATAAGGCTCCGTAAAAGGTGTTAAAACCTTACTTTCGAGTACCAAGTCAACTTTATAATATAATTGCAACAAAAACGTTTTAAACAAATTTTCCAAATTACTTATTTTGTAATTGGTACAGACAAATAATTAAATCAAACAAGATAGGAGCTGCTCCCTATGGAGAAAAGGCAGAACCTATTTGACGAAAATCGTAACCTAGGCGCCATAATGGAAGAGCAACACAAACAAGAAATGGAAGAAGTCGCTAAAAACCAACAAGAGGACATCGAACTGCAACGAACCCAACATGACCAACAGCACCAAGTGCCATCAGAAGTTCCCAATGCATCGTTGTTTTCCGCAAAAGACGTCCTACAACAGTTTCGCCTACTGAGACAACTTGACAAAGATCACAATGTCAACTCGTTTGTTAACTCTGTGGAGCTAGTGCTATAAATGTGCAATAATAATCAGCAGTTGATAAGCATTGGTACCAACATCGTAGCCAACGAAAAAATCCAGGGAGACGCCGGCAACTACATAAGACAGCTGGGAAATAATCCGACGTGGCACCAAATCAGAAGCAAGCCACCAGTACCGACCGAAATCCACTTATGGTGAAGTATTTAATATGTGTCGTAGTATAAAAGTAAATAATTTAAGAGAATTGTTTCACCATTTTGAAGAAGCTAAGTTTAAAATTAATGAAATTTATGGTAGTCTAGATATCTATAAGCCAGATCATGTAGATAGGGACCTAGTAAGCATTCTAATTGATAAAATTGATATTCCGCTTAGAGCGTATCTAGACGAACATCAAACACTAAACCAGATTATCACAAAATACACAAAGCTTAAAGCTCTTGACGATATCAGGGCCATCCATATCAAACACAGAAAGAATGACCACAATACTCAAAACAAATACATGCAAAAATCAAATAACCACACTAGCAGAAACCTACTTCCATACACAAACAACCGAGTGAATAATACGACTAATCAAATCCAGAGCTATCGCCGGGATAACTCTTTGGCGCAAAAACGCAATTTTCATTCGAGTGTAGAAACTCAGAACTCGATTCAAGCCAGTAATCCTGGTTATATGGAGGTTGATACACTACAGGAAATCGAGAACCCAAAGGAAGAGGTAAATTTTTCAATTGCTCTCAAGGTCTAAACTCCCCATAGTAGTCGTTACAATAGGAAAAAAATCTTAAGATGCCTAATAGATACTGGCGCCGATACCAGCCTTATAAAACCCAACGCAATATTACCATACAAAAAACAAAAACTGCCAAAACCGATTTATTTTAGTACTCTAAATGGCTTAAACTTAGTAGAATATTGTGTCCTAACACCAATCCCAAAACAATTTCTAGTAACAGGTACAGTATCATGGAAAGTCGTTGACTTTCAAAGTAAAAACTATGAAGCTATTATCGGGCAAAACTGTCTTATCCCATTCAAAGCTATTATCAATTCAGGAGAAAAATATATCGAAGTTTTTGGAAATAAGGTATTCTTCGAGGAAAATGTATATCCTCTTGCTTTTGACACAATCTGTACTCTCAAAAAAGCAGAAAAGCAGAGCAGTAAAATCTTCGAGTCCCTCAACTTAGGTCATTTAAATAAGGAAGAACGATGCTGTATAAAAAATCTTTTATCAGAGTATTCCAACATATTTTTCAAAGAGGGTGATAAGTTAACATCAACTAACGTTCTTCAGCATGAAATTAAAACTAATGTTGATAGGCCCCTCTTAGGGTGGCCATATATTATAGTGACATAATCAGTACAGTTGCGATCAAATATCAGTACAAAGTCATAAAAATCAGCTAATTTTTAAGCGTATTTTTTATTATTAACAATATAACAACCAAATAACAGCGGATTAATTTAACAAAAAGTAACTAATAGACTTTTAAATACATATAGTATTATCAATATAAAAATTCATTACTTTAAAACAAAACAAAGGTATTACGTATGTATGTACAGCTGTGCTCAGAAAAATAGTAGTAAAATGTATCGACAGGTTTTGAAAATTTTTTCTCTCCTTACTTAATTTAATTTTTTTTTTAAATATAGTTAATTCTATAACAAAAGATATGTGAGTTGAAGTCTCAAACTTTCTTGAAAATTTATAAAAATTGAGAAAAAAATATTTATAGCCCATTCAGTTTCAGTAGAAGATGAGCTCGAGTCAGAATCTGTTTGCATATTTTAAGCTACAAATTTAAAACATATTTAGTTGGTGTGCTTATTAAATACAACATTCACATTAAATGTTGACTAAAAGGTATATTACCGAATTATCGCTATACGAATTTTAGAGTACGAATTAAATTTAATAGTGTTAAATGTGTATATGCACGTAAAATTACAGGTGGTCAAATATCAAAATCAAAGTAAAGCTACATATATCATATCCAAGAGTCGGTAGTTTGCACCTTTTCCAAATTTTTAGAACTTACATTGCACCGTAGCAGTAGTCGTCTTAAGTTTGAAATACTGACAGCCGATTTCCCAGTGGATGTTCAATTATAATCAAAAGATTATCTCTTATTGTCATCTTCTCAGTGTACTTAATATATGATTAACTCACCACCACCTTTCATAAGATTTATTTATGGCGAAACCAGCTTTTCCTGTAAATCCTGTAAAACCTGCAAATCGTGATTGCAAATCGGGTTGGGTTGAATCCAAACAGTCTGTTATTTTGCGAAATCCTAGGAATCGAAACAATTGCAAGCTGATACCTTTTTAATAATGGATCAAGTTTAATTAATGCTTTCAATCTGCTCACACGTATGAGTTGTCAAAAATCATTGTTTTGAACATGTAAACCTCAAGCAAATGTCAATTACACGAATTTACAAAAGTATTAATTAAATGTAAAAATCAGTACAATAGAAAAAAATCAGCACATGTACTGATTAGTTCAGCGCATCTGGCCACCCTAGCCACTCTATACAAAAATATATCGCTACCCTCAAATTCATGACGTAGAAATAGAAATGCAAATAAAAGAAATGCTCGAACAAAACATAATACGTCCTAGCGACTCTCCATATAATAGCCCTTTGTGGATCGTCCCAAAAAAGAAAAAGGATAACTCTGGAGAAAAGAAATGGCGATTAGTCATTGATTACAGGCTACTGAACATGAACACAATAGACGACAAATTTCCCATACCCAATCTCAATACAATTTTAGATAAACTTGGAAGAGCGCAATATTTTTCAACCATCGATTTGGCGAAAGGCTTTTATCAAATAGAGGTCAAAGAAGAAGACAGGAAAAAACTGCTTTCTCGACGCCATTTGGTCATTACGAATTTGTCAGGATGCCATTCGGCCTTAAAAATGCCCCATCAACCTTCCAAAGGCTGATAAATTCAGTCCTTAGAGAATATATAAATAAGATTTGTGTTGTCTATATGGACGATATCCTCATATTCAGCTCATCTTTGCAAGAGCACATAGACAACATAAAAACAATTTTTCGAACTTTGAAAAATGCGGAATTAAAAATACAAATTCACAAATGCGATTTTTTTTAAAAGGAAACACCATTCCTACGCCATGGGCTAACAACAATGGGAGTAAAACCTGACCCGATAAAAGTAAAACTGATTCAAGACCTTAAATTACCTACAACCCAAAAGCAAATAAAATCATTTTCAGGCATGACCGGGTTTTACCGAAAATTTATTAAGGACGATCATATACCAGCTCTAGTAATAGTTGTAAATCGATTTAAAACCAAAATCATAATTATAAATAAAAAAGTCTTAGAGTCCCAAACAGTATTCGGAAATAAACGAATATTTTTAGGAAAAAAGATATCGATAAAGCAAATGTTGCCGAAATTCTTTAAAGGTACCTAACAATAGGAAAAGTAGGCATCTATAATGAACTCTCAGATGCCGCTCTTAACAAAGTCCAAAGAGTACTTATAGAAAAATTTTCCACAAGCCCCAAAATCAAATTCGTTAAATGTTCGTACTTCGCTAGAGACATCAAGGACGAGCAAACTTTGAAGATACAGATATCTCATTTCCACAAGCATGAAACCCGACACTCGGGAATAATCCCTACATATGAAGGGCTAAAATCAATGGTTTACAACCCAAATTTAAGAACTATCATTACTAAGGTAATAAATAATTGCGTTGTTTGTTCGGGGGGTAAATATGACCGCATTTTATTAGCTCGGGATGTAACTATGTAATATTGATGCGCCTAAAAGATGCAGCGATTTCTAATCTCAAGTTACATACCTGATGACCGTACGAATGGAAATTATAACAGCGAGGTTTTAGTTTTTTAAACTATAATTTTATTCCTTTACACAGAGGCGCATGAGAATCTTGGCTGCAAAAACGCAGTGATCGTTTTTGGCCCTTCGACTGAGATCAAAGTCAAGAGCGCTCGAACGTATCTTTCGTTTGCATCTTTCGTCCTTAATTTTTTATTGGTAGAAACCCAAAGGATATTTAGAAGTTGGTATCTGGTTCCTACTCACTGCGTGGTATGGCGATAACGATTTGTCTCCCTCGCTTATCGGATGTATTGTCGTAAAGGCTGAGTTTTCGACGTTAAACAAAATATAAATTTTTTGCTCACCCAGGCCTGTCAAAAGTTAATTTCATTTTACTGAAACACCTAAGACAACGAACGAAATAATACACGGAGATACTTATGTTAATAGCAAACAGTCGTTTATCATTTTTATAGATAAATTTTCTAAGCATGCTATATGTTTTACACTCCCAGACAGAAATGCAAGAACTATAGTCAGGAAAATCCAGGAATACCTTGCAATTAAAGGAAAAATAAAAAAAATTTATTTTCGATAATGAATTTAAATCAGAAGCCGTCTCGAATTTCCTGCAAAATGAAAATATAGAGTTCCATGCAACTAAGCCTAACAGTCATACGGGCAACTCTGACGTTGAACGATTGAATAACACAATAACTGAAAAGATTAGAACACTTAATATCGAGGATAAAATTCCAATAGTCACGCAAATGACTAGAGCTATCCGATTTTACAATACCACTTATCACAGCACTATTAAATGCACACCAATAGATGTACAAAACCACCATGTTGACTATAAAATAATATACGAACGACTTACTCGACACAAAATTAAGACAATAAACAAATTAAATAATAAAAGGGAAACTTACGTCGAAACTAGAGACTATGGATTTATAAAGAATTATAGAAGCCTCAGACATAAAGAGGAACCAAAGTTCAGGAAAAGGGTTTTACAAAACGTTCATTACTCTAACATTAAAAGACCAAATAAATTCGACAGCAGCACAACCGTACACTTCGAAACACCTATAAATTCCGGTGGCACTTACTGTTAAAACATTATTTCACGAATGCATGCCATGTTTAATAAATTTGTAAATTAATACCAAGTCTATTAACATTTATATTGTAATACAGATATGTACCTAAATAAATTGAAAAAATTGAAATTATCTAACTTAGGTACATCAACATTGCGTTAAAATAAATTTTTGTAATAAAACTATTTGTACCAACCCTAGTAAATAAGTGGAATTCAGGTGAATCCCTAATCAAATGGGTGAAGAGTTACATACTAATGTACATATGTACATCTTCTGTTTTAATCACTCTTAAGATAAGTAATATAATATCTATATCTATACTTCTATACTAATTATATAAAGAGAAGTCCCTTTTTTTGTAACAGGTAATCTCGCGAACGGCTGGTCCGATTTCCAAGAAATTTTGTATACAAATAGCTTTCGGTAACCACCATGTTTTAGGCTAAAATTTTTTTAAGAATTTACGGTCCGATTTGCTTAAAATTCTGTGCGCAGATAGCTTTTTAGCATGTATTAGCATATGTGATCAATTTTTTCCGAGAAGTGGACCAGGGACCGATCTATTCCAAAAAATCGCATTTATGGTCCGATTTGCTTAAAATTCGGTACGTAAGTAGTTTTTTAGCATATATTAGGATATATGGTCCATTTTTTCCGAGAAGTGGACCAGGGACTGATCTATTCGAAAAAATCGTATTTACGGTCCGATTTGCTTAAAATTCGGTACGTAGGTAGCTTTTTAGCATATATTAGCATATATGATCCATTTTGTCCGAGAAGTGGACCAGGGACCGATCTGTTCGAAGAAATCGTATTTATGGTCCGATTTGCTTAAAATTCGGTACATAGGTAGCTTTTTGCCTGGATAAGCTTATAGATTCCTGTTTTCCAATTTTCATGCAATTTCGAATATAAATAGCTTTAAGTAACGACCATATCAAGGGGCGAATTCGTCACTAGGCAAGATTTTTTTGCGCCAATCAGAAACAACGGATACTGTCAAAATATAATTATAATATATAATATATCTCAACTAATTTATATTTAGAAAGCCGTTTGTTAGTTTTCGCAAGGCTCGAGAGCGGCTGAACCGATTTTTTTGAAACTGCCACCTGCCGCACGTGTCCCAAGGATGGTTTTAGGCTGAAAAAAATCTATATGTAAAGGGGGCGTGGCACTTCCCATACAAACCGAATTTCTCATGCTACATATCTCTGAAAGTGTGCATGGTAGAGTTTTGGAAATTGGTATGGAGATATACGAAATCAATCGCATACCCTTGGAGAAAAATTTTAGCTATTGTAAAAAGGGGTGTGACATCTCCCATACAAACCGAATTTTTCATACTGCTTATCTCTGGAAATTTTTTGGTAGAGTTCTAGAGTTTTGTATGGAGATGTACGAAATAAATCGCATACTCTTGGAGAAAAATTGGAACTATTGGAAAAGGGGGCGTGGCATCTTCCATACAAACCGAATTTTTCATACTGCCTATTTTGGAAGTGTTCATGGTAGAGTTCTGGAACTTGGTATGGAGATATACGAAATCAATCGCATACTCATGAAGAAAGAGGGCAGCTGTTGGAAAGGGGGGCGTGGCTCCTCCCATATAAATCGAATTTTTATACTGCATATCTCTGAAAGTATTCATGGTACAGTACTGGAACTTCGTATGGAGATATGTATATAGTTGAAATCAAGCCCATACTCATGGAGAAAATTTGGGCTATTTGAAAAGCGGTGTGAGGCCTACAAACCTACCGACCTTTAGCTATCTTTGAATGAATTTTTTTATTCTTCTGTAGGTGTGTTTGTGAGTGAAATCCTCCTAAATGGTTGTACGGATTTTAACGAAACTTTTTGTGTATTTGAGTGGGTCTCTGGATGGTTTAGTTTCACAATTTAATCCGACAGTTGGCGCTGTAGTTGAGTTATTACTAAAAATCTTATTTATGATCCGATTTGGCTAATGTTTTAAATATGTATGCAATACTATTGCAAAAACGTGCTGCCAAGTGGTGCTGAAGTCGAGCTATTACTAAAAATAGCCAAGTGAGAAAAGGGGCCGTGAAGGTCAGATTAAATCGACCTGTTGCACCATTGAGTATATCGAACGCTCCTGCGTTGCAATTGGCCCAATGGATGTGATTTTCCAATATTATTATGCGTTCAAACTTTTAAGGTATTTCGTCTGAAATAAGTATATGTATATTGCATTTCTGTAGAACAATGATTCGCACCCATTTTGAAATTGCCACCTACTATACTGTAAAGCTTCTAGGACATTCACTATAGAACCGGGTCATTGTTGCCGCCAGGGAGTGAAGAGGAAAAAATTTATTTCGCTTTGCGAATAACCGTGCTATGAAATGCCGCACAACTGGAGAATTTCAAGAACGGATATAACACTTTCCTTAGGTTATTTAAAGCGGCAAATGACCACCAAACCTTAATCTTAGCAGACAAATGTGCCAATGAAAATCGTAAACGTGAATTGTTGGTGAAAATGTTGGACCAAAAAGTTTCAATAAAATATATAAAAATTTTGGGCGGGACGAAGTTCGCCGGGTCTGCTAGTATACAATAATAATAATATAATATATACATATTATGTACATACATATGTATGAAGCGAATAGAAAACAAGTAAGAAAGTCTAAGTTCGGGCGGAGCCGAACATTAAATACCCGGCGCAAGTATTAAATATACGTTTTTTCACCTTTCCGAAACCTTGCGCTAGATGGTAAGCCGGGGTGTATCAATTTTGAGTAAATTAGCGTCCTTCAATTTCGAAATATTGAAGTTTCAAGCATTTCTCAAATTTACCGTTATATGAAAAGCGGCCGTAATTTTAGTCCGATTCAATAATTTTCAACGTTTTGCTTATATGTGGCAAGCACAATAACCACACCGAGTTTGGTTCAAATTGGTAGAACGGTTACCGATATACATATATGTGATCATAAGTGGGCGGTGCCACTCCCATTTTCCAAAATTTTACCATAAACGTATTTCTTGGTAAAGAATTGTTGCAAGCATCAATTTTGAATAAATTAGCTTCAATATTTACTGATTTATCGAAGATTTTATATTTCTCTAAATTACCGTTATATGGGATGTGGGCGTGGTTATTTTCCGATTTTAAAAAGTTTCGGCGATTTTTTATGCTGTACCAAGGCCAACAACTGTGCCAAGTTTGGAAGAAATTGGTGCAGCGGTTACCAAGATATACACATGTAACCATAAGTGGGCGTGGTTACGCCCATTTTCCAAAAATTTATAATATTCTTATTTTTCGTCTAAAAATTATTGTATATATCAATTTTGAGTGAATTATCTTCAGTAGTTACTAAAATATCGTTTTGGTATTTCTGGAAATTACCGTTATATGGGAAGTGGGCGTGGTTCAAGACCGATTTCGCCCATTTTCAATACCAACCTACCTTGGATTAAGGGAAACCTACATACCAAATTTCGTTGAGATATCTCAATTTTTGCTCGATTTATCGTGTACACGGACGGACGGACAGACAGACATGGCTTAATCGATTTCTTTTTTCATCCTGATCATTTATGTACATTTGTCTATATCTATCTCGATTCGTTTTGGCTGTTACAAACAAACGTTATGTGAACAAAATTAATATACCCTTGTTCACAAGTGCGCTCGGGTATAACAACTGTTAAGTCAGGCCACTTGTTATTACCGTCCTTTTTCTTATCGTTCTTAAGCTAAATTTTTCATATACATACATACATATATATGTATGTAACTATGTTTGGAAACTCTTAGAGAATTGGTAAGCCATTGAGATGCTGACCCTTAGGTCAGGCCACTTCTTTATCTTCATTACCTTCCTTCTTAGTACATACATACATATATATGTAAATAAGTACACTTGCATAGCCCTTAAGTCTGATGCTAATGTAATTTATATGTACCCTGCAGAAACTCTGACTAGCCTAGAACTAGCGTAGAACTAGACCTTTTGCCGACAGTACCAGTTCTAGCTCAATACCCAGGCAATGCTTTCAACTGTCCAGTTTTACACGGCGATGTCATTGGCGGTGGAAATTGTCGCCCAGTGCATAACTTTGCAATCAGTTTTTAACCGGTTCCATTTTTGGCAGTTTTTTTTTATAAGAAAACGTTTTTTTTTGCTTTTACAGATTCCGTTTTTGTTACATATGTTATTAAAAAAAAATATATATATTGTAAGCTGCACGCAACAATTTAAATTCATTAAATTTGAAAACTCACAACTGCCTCCACCGCGATTTGAACTCGCGACCAACGATGGTTGAGTCGGAGGTCTTCTCGCTGAGCTACTTTCGTATTGTACGAGTAGTGAGCATTTGCACATTTACACCGCAAGTTTCAACTGTCCCGCTCTGCATTCCTTTTGCACTAGTGCAGAGATAGTTCTGAGATAGGTAGTTCGGAACTAGCGCTTTGTCAGACTGTCTCTAAATTTTACTGCAGGGTGCCTTTACTGCACGCCGCGTTACGTGCAAGAACAAAATTTTGTTTCCTGAAATACCTAATCTCGGGTACGTTTCTTAAAGCCTGCTTCGAAGTAGAATAAAATTAACATTGCGATCGCCATAGATACCATTGGTGTGGTGTAGTATTTTGTAGCAAGCTGCGGGCATAGGCATAAAACTGCAATATAAGTACATATGGTGATTAAATATTTTTTCTGATTGTATATAAATGTATGTTGAGCGCTACAAAACGCGGTCAAACGGGCAACCCACTATAATTTGAAAAGGCAGTTGCAATTATTTTATGTACTTCCGCAAAATTATCCCTCATCTTAATACTGTATGTGTGTAAAAAGTTCCCATCACAACGCCATCAACGTAGTGCACTATCATCTCCATTCTCAGCTACCATATTTACATCTATTCTTAACTTACATACATATATAAACATATTTATATTTTATCTCAACTTGTTAATAGTGCCTACACACGTATATATTCGAGATTGATTACAAGTAAAGGTCGCCCTTTTATGTGTTTACGGTACGACTCGCTGCTTGCGTTAGCACTTTTGAATTTAACTATACCTTCTTTAACGAAAAAAACTATTAACGGAACGCAAGAAACACAAAGGTCAACATTTATTTGAATATAATCCATTTCTATCCCGTGTTAACGGTCTAATTAAGAATTCTGAAAAACGCTGTCTGTGTTAAACCCATTTTGCTAAACTATTGTAGTCTCCCACTTATCGGTTGATCTGATTGGCACCTTTTTTCTCTCCCTGTCAAGGTTGTTTGGTACGTTTACCACTCACCTTAACAGACGTAGAAGGTTCGACTAATTTTTTGCTCTCTCTCTAAAGGTTGTTTGGTACATTTGCCATTCACCGTAACAGGTGTCGAAGGTTCGACTAATTTTTTTCTCTCTCTGTCAAGGTTGTTTGGTACATTTGAAATTCATCTTAACAGACGTAGAAGGTTCGACTAATTTTTTGCTCTCTCTGTAAAGGTTGTTTGGTACATTTGCCATTCACCTTAACAGGCGTCGAAGGTTCGACTAATTTTTTTCTCTCTCTGTCAAGGTTGTTTGGTACGTTTGCCATTCACCTTAACAGGCGTCGAAGGTTCGACTAATTTTTTTCTCTCTCTGTCAAGGTTGTTTGGTACATTTGAAATTCACCTTAACAGACGTCAAAGGCTCGACTAATTTTTGTATCTCTCTCTCAAGGTTGTTTGGTACGTTTGCCATTCACCTTAACAGGCGTCGAAGGTTCGATTAATTAGCGACATATTGCATCTGTTTTCCTGAGTTTGAGCTCCAGGAGCTTGCGATAACATACCTAATCATCTTTCCATTCCACCTACAAAAAAGAAAAAGGCCCTATAAAATCCAACCTCTCGACTTTGCCAGTTGAGTGTCTAGTTGCGAAGTAAATAAAGTTTTCTTGGCTGCATCTACCCTATGGTCTCACGTTAAGATACCAAGGGCTTTCGATCTATATCTCTTCAAGAAAGCTAGTTAGGCTTGTTACTGTTTACAGTAACCCGATTTTTCATCTTTGCAATACATAAGCACTTCCGCTTCGCAAGTCATGGCGACTGAATCAGCAGTAATGGCAAATTTTCTTTTCGATTCCAACAATATTATAACTTTCTGTGAACATTTTGAAAAAGAAGATCCGGAAGACCACACTGATACTTTGCTGGAAATCAAGCTTCAGGACCTCAATGCACGATGGGAAAGTTTACAACTCTCATATCGAAAGGTCTGCCTTACTGATAGAAAACATGTTCCATCCGACTTCAAAGAAGAAGCGGGTAACAAATTCCAATTATGTACTGATAATTTTATATTTGCAAATCCCACATTCTCGACCAGCTTAAAATGTTTCAAGGTAACCCAAGTTACCAGGCTAGCACCTCGCGTAACTCTGCTGCTTTCTTCGATAATTCTGTTCCATGCATCAAAGTCCCACCCTGTGATACCCAGATCTTTTATGGTAGTTATGAGGACTGGCCATCGTTTCGTGATATGTTCATGGCCGTTTACCTCAATCACCCCAAGCTCACCCTTGCTCAAAAATTGTATCACTTACTGAATAAGACTCGCGGAAAGGCTGGTAGCATTGTCAAGCATTACAAATTATGCGATGAAAACTTTTCCCTAGCTTGGGATGCTTTAAGAGCTCGTTTTGAGCATTATAAAAACATAGTAAGGTAAAACCGTTCTCTCAATTCGTCGGCCATGATTTTTTTTGAAGTTTGCCAACATTTTAAAATCATATAAAATTGAGAGTAAAAAAAAGGAATTGTTCAAAGTTGTTGTTGTTTGAGATTGAAAATGAGAATGTGTATGTGAGTTTGTGTGTAAAATTTTAAAATTAAATTGCTTGCAAACATCAAGAATTTGAAAAATTCCTCTCAGCGGTTCTACCTTCCTATTTTTTTATCATGGTTTTGAGAACATGCGCATTTTAATCGACAAGCAACTTAAATTGCTATTTAACCTTCCCTCAGCTAGTTTGGAAAACAGCGAAGCAATCCAGAAAATTCAAAATACAATCAATGATTGCCTTAAATACCAAGGGGTTTCCTTGAGTGACTGCGACCCTATACTTATATATTTATGCTCGACGAAGCTACCTGAGGAGACTCTGCCTGAAAGACCTGCCTAACTGGTCTCAAATGGTCACCAGTCGGTATGAAGTAGTTGAACGTTTGCATAGCTATAAAACCACAAGGGCACGAAGTTCTCTCCCCCAAAAAACATCAGCGAAGGTTCAGTCTTACCATTCCCGGGAAAATTTAGTAACCAAATGCAAATTATGCAGTAACAACCATCCCTTGAAGCTTTGCCCTGCTCAAGAACGCAGCAAGTTCGTCGAACAAAATAATTACTGTTCCAACTGTTTGGCCTACAACCATCTTCTCAACAATTGCCAAAGCACGTTTCGATGTCTTCACTGTAAGAAGGCTCATCACACAATATTGCGTATCAAACCAACTAGTAAACCTGAAGCTAAGGCACCGGTTAAGAAACCAACGACTCAACAATCCCTGAATTCCACATCTCTGCTGCATACCCAATCTCTCGAACCTTCCTCCAGTCATACAAGACATCCCATTTTCAATATAACTGAAGGCACTTACGAAGATTCTCCCACATCCTCGGCTGAAAGTTATCCCCCAGTTCAAGCGAATTTTTTCACGAACAATGAGAAGACACTTCTTCTCACAGCCCAAGTTCATATCAAGCACATGGGCACTCTGTTTACCCTAAGAGGCTCTCAAAAATCATTCCTGTCAGAAAGGCTCAAAGACGTCTGCAGCTACCTACCTATCGAGAAAATTTCTCAATCACCGGAATGGGCGGGATTATCGTTGAAAATGCCAACAGAGCTTGCCAACTTACCCTATTATCCAAACGTTGCAACATTAGCATAAACACTTAAAAAACTCACCAGCTTTCTCCCATCATTCCAACTTCATAAACCAAATCTCTCAGAAATTAAGGACCTAGATCTTGCGGATCCCTATTTCTATACCCCCGGTGTATCAGTGACCTGATACCACAAATCCTCCTTCAAGGAGTCAAGCACCAAATTTGTGGAAGTCTTCTTGCTCAAAATATTGAGTGCTCCAGTTTTCACACTCAGGTTGTTGAAGACTCAAACGAAAATCTCAACTCTCAACTTAAACTTTTCTGGGAAACCGAAGAAATAACTGAATCCCATCCACCTTCCGATGCTGATGCATTTTGCGAAAAATTTTATCAAGACAGCACCAGTGTTGCCACAAAATTTTTTATTTTTTACCAAAATCACCGGAAAAAGTTACCAAATTCAACAAAAAATTACCAAACTTATTTTATATGCAGAACTGTACAAACATACATATCGATGCCTTTCTGCACCAAAAAGAAAATTAAAAAAAAAAGTTCGCTTACGTTATTTTGGCAGTTAGGGCTCGATATGTCTGTACATATGTATATCCGAAGATACCAAGCTTTTCAGGCAATAAGCGCCCCATTAACTTAAAATTTTTACGAAAGTATGTTGAATTTTTAAAATATTGAACAAAGTTTGAAATTTTAATTTTTTGGAGTTCTGTTAAAGAAAGAACAATATTTTTATATTATATTTTTATAACCAAAATAAAATTACAAAAAAATAACATGTTAAAATTATCAAAATATGGTGCGGCTATAATTTTTTCGACCACTGTATGTAAACAAGTGACAAGAAAATATATCAAAAATTCAACGCTTGAAGCTTTCGACTCACACATAGACAGATTGAAGTCCCCCGCTGAACGCCTCAGGTTTTTGAACGAGAACATACATATTTACGTAGAATTCTACTCATATATATGGTTGCCGGGTACACCGGAAAATTGATGGTAATTGAAAAGCTGTCGAACTGACGGGGAAAGGTAGGACCACCCAANTATTGAGTGCTCCAGTTTTCACACTCAGGTTGTTGAAGACTCAAACGAAAATCTCAACTCTCAACTTAAACTTTTCTGGGAAACCGAAGAAATAACTGAATCCCATCCACCTTCCGATGCTGATGCATTTTGCGAAAAATTTTATCAAGACAGCACCAGTGTTGCCACAAAATTTTTTATTTTTTACCAAAATCACCGGAAAAAGTTACCAAATTCAACAAAAAATTACCAAACTTATTTTATATGCAGAACTGTACAAACATACATATCGATGCCTTTCTGCACCAAAAAGAAAATTAAAAAAAAAAGTTCGCTTACGTTATTTTGGCAGTTAGGGCTCGATATGTCTGTACATATGTATATCCGAAGATACCAAGCTTTTCAGGCAATAAGCGCCCCATTAACTTAAAATTTTTACGAAAGTATGTTGAATTTTTAAAATATTGAACAAAGTTTGAAATTTTAATTTTTTGGAGTTCTGTTAAAGAAAGAACAATATTTTTATATTATATTTTTATAACCAAAATAAAATTACAAAAAAATAACATGTTAAAATTATCAAAATATGGTGCGGCTATAATTTTTTCGACCACTGTATGTAAACAAGTGACAAGAAAATATATCAAAAATTCAACGCTTGAAGCTTTCGACTCACACATAGACAGATTGAAGTCCCCCGCTGAACGCCTCAGGTTTTTGAACGAGAACATACATATTTACGTAGAATTCTACTCATATATATGGTTGCCGGGTACACCGGAAAATTGATGGTAATTGAAAAGCTGTCGAACTGACGGGGAAAGGTAGGACCACCCAAAACCTTCCAGGAAAGGACACGGTGGATATCCTTAGCAATAGCCACTTTCAAGCGGTTTGTTAAAGAATACACCATTCTAGTAGCCAAGGAACGCTGGAACAACTTTCGCCTTGCGAAACTTTCAGGATTACCTGGCATTTCTATAAAAGGCCATTTACTAATGTGGAATCAGAACCAATATTGACCTATTTGACATGTAAGACCGAATCGAAAAAGTTACCAAATTGAAAAATAAATTACCAAATTACCAAACTTTATAAATAAAGAAAAAAATTACCAATTTTGGTTAAAAATTACCAAAGCGGTAACGCTGCGTGCAGTGTTTTATTATAGAGAGCAAATACCTTCCACCTTTAGATCGTAAATGTCTTCTTTGAATTTGAAATAACAGATGTTGTTTGTCTACATCCGATAGCAAATTTTGTAAAATACAAAAATGAAAAAAAACGACTCAGAAATGTAGATATTTGCTAATTTTGTTAGCTATATAAGATAAATACACATAAAATCATTGTTTAGAACTGATTTGTTGATTGTGGGCACGAAAAGTGTTTTTTTGCATTCCTCACGCTCTGGGCACTTTTGTCACTGGTTGACGCATTTTTGACACTTGTGAAAGAGTAACTTATTTTTACGCTCTAAATACCGAAAGAGCCCGGAAAGCGTGTGGAACAAACCTAATAAATCTGGTACTACGTTTATACGCACATATTATTTGCAAATAACAATTTGAAAAATGATAAACTTTGCCCTATAAACACTGAGTTAATTTTTTATTTGCAATTAACTAAATAACGCAAATAAGTATTGATTAGTGGTACCATTTGCAAATAAGCGCAAGACGCCGCCATTCTTAGGTTTATTTTCTTTATCGATGCTCATCTTATTGCCTTTTTATAACCAAGACGTTGCCATTTTCAACTTTATTTTCTTTTTCGATGGTCATATTGTTGCCTTTTTATAATCAGGCAATATTAAAAAAGAATTTTTCGCCATCGAATAAACAGTGAGTTAGGTATTTGCAAATTATGAAATGGCTTATTAAAGATGATAAAATATGAATTCCACTTCGATAAATAATCGATTGGAATGAGTGGAACGTGAGCAATCAAGTGGTTTTCAGCTAAAACTGGTTTTCGTTTGACAAATTTTACATGGATGAAAACATAAGTTTTATACCATGTTCTGACCGACAATGAAAACACTTTGAAAACGAGTTTTGGGATTGTGGGCTGAAGGCTGTTCACACCGGCTGTTAGTGATTTTGTTGACATTTCTTACATCCTTTGATTACAGTTTTGTTACATAAAAACAAAACCAAAATGCTTTTCCCTCATCTTCTTTTCATTAGCAACCTTTACTTTCATTCTTATTTTACTGTGGGCAGCCTATTAACAATAAATCCGAAATGGTGTATTCAAAGAACGTAAATGTATAAGAAGCGACAACTCGCTAGAGTCGGCGAGTGAAGTCTGAAAGGTTGAGATGAGGAGTTGCGTCCGTTTTAACATCCATTTTCGTAAATGAATTCGCCGCACATTTGGTTTCGCGGTGAGAATGCGAAAGTTAACTGTAAAATGTAAACGAAATGATGAATGAAAGACAAAGGTCAAAACATGGTCGAACTGTTTGATAATTAGGATGCGCACGCACGTTCATTTATATTTAAAATTTACGTAATGTAATTTTAAACATAAGTAAATCAAATACATATGTATTTAAATGAACCATAAAAACACAATTTCCATGACTCTTGTACTACGCCTTCGCAAGGGTTTATAAATAAAAATAAAAATAGTTTTTGATATATAACACATTTTAAATCAATAAATAATTACTATTACTAATTTGTACAAATATACACATGCCATTCCTTTCCTAACATATTTATATACATGCATACATACATATGTACTTACCCACGCATACGTAATTATGTATGTATTTACATACATATGCAAGGTTGCCACTGACTAAAAAAAATATTTACCAGCCATTTGAAAAAAATTTACCAAATCTGAAAAAAATCTACCAATAACTTTTTTTTAGCTTTTTTATTAAAAACTATAGTTTTGTTCTATTTCCATAGAAATTAAAAGTTTTCATTGAGGAACTTTTTATTTAACTATTGATATGGTATTTAAGAAGGTTTCTTTCAACCTTCCCGAAAGTGGTGAAAGACAGGCAACAACGAAATTTCATCATTTGAAAAACTCAACTGGATTTATTATAGACAAATACAGCAACTCAAAAAACCCCTTGGTGATTTTTCTTATATTCACCAAAGAACGTAAATGTATAAGAAGCGACAACTCGTTACTTTGAAAATGTGCCGGGACGATTTTGACCGTATCTGAAAGGTTGAGATGAGGAGTTCGTCTCCCTTTTGACACTGTCCGCGGCAGTATTTTGATTTTCGCCTCGAATGCGGAAAATGCCAGCAAAACAGAAGAAAAGCGGCAAATGTGAATTTCGGTGATTATTTTGCGCAAGTTGTTGAAAAGTGTATTTTAATTTAGGAAATAAATAAAAGAAGGTGTAAAATGTATAGTATTCAGTGAATGTGTAAAATACTGAAGTGCATGTATGTGAAAGTGTGCATATTCATAATAAAGTGTTTGTAAGTGTGCAGTGTTTGTCAACAAGTGTCGATTGTTGGTGTCTGTGCATAAAAGTGATCATTATTTTAAACAAAATCAGTGTACTTTTATATAAAAATGCATTAGTTTAATAAGAAATCTATGCATTTATATATGAGTGTACTTATGATTTGTTTTCATCTGGAAATTTACATATTTAAAGTGTGCAAAAAAATTATGTGTTGGTAGATTTGATGGATAAAGTGTGTATACAGCGGCTTTATTACATTTATTATTTGTTTATTATATACAGATGGCATAATTTAAATCTATGCATTTATACATGAGTATGCATACATTTTGTTATTATCGGGCAAGAATAAATGTTTTCCAATTTTTGGTTCATATGCATGCCAAAAATAAAAGCGTAAATGAGAAACCTCAGTTGTCTCCGTCTTTCTCACATCCTCCGCCTAAAAAACCTATAAATATGAAACATAAGTTGTCTCCGTCTTTCCCACGTCCTCCGCCATATTTATCTTGGCAAGTTCTTAAATTCCTGCAAAATGCCGCGTCCTGACATATTTACGCGCATACATATGTACGCTTACAGTAGGCTGCTCCTAACATGAACATCTTGAACCCCATTTTGCTTGTTACCGAAAATTTTCTAACCAGCAAATTCTGTTACCAAACATTGTTACCACTTCTTGTTACCGCAATTCTAACTACTGGGTCACATTTTAATTTATTCCGCATTTCAGCTATGAAGTTTTTTTAGAAATTCTGTTGTTGCATATTTCATGGGGTAATATTTTGTTACCTGGTTATGAGATGCAAACAAATTTTGTCGGTTACGAGAGTTTGCAGAATGCGAAAAGGGTTAAAAAAAAGAGAGTAAGTTTATTTTTCGGTAAAAAAATTACCAACGCAGAATAGGCTTGCTAATGTACGATTTTTTGTGTTTGTAGCTTTTGATGGTAGTAAACAAACTTTGTGTTACCAACGCAGAATAGGTCTGTATGTATACACTCACTTATACATGCTTCATAGCTTCGCAATTATCAATAATGTAAAATAATTAAATTTTTTGAATTCGTATACATGTTGCTCGTAGTATCTAGAGTCAACTGTAAACAAATCGTAAGCGATCGGTTTACAAAAATTTTAAAATTGATGACCGAAGCTGGTGAAGGCAACCATGTTGCCAAATTACATTTGTTGTAAAACCACTTATGTATGTGATTTTAAAAGTTTTGAGTTTACATCAAAATATCATGGGCCATTTGTGCAAAAAATGTATGTTTATTTTGTTTTTTATTAAAATAAAATCTTAAGCAACTAATTAATAGTTTAAAAGTTAGAAGGAGCACTGTGATTTAGAAGTTTAGAGAAATAATGGCTAAGCTCGAGATAAGTTATTTTTGCAAATGTCCTCAGATTTGACAGCGGAGTTGCAACTTTTCATTTGACTGGCTGTGATTTCTTCAATTTTACATTTTAGAATTTTGTGGCCTCGCGCAGAAGTTGCGCTTGTCGGAGATGAGTTTGCGGGGAGATGTATGGTCATTGAATTTATGAATGAATGAGTTTGACCTTGAAGAATATGCGCATGCGTTTATGAATGAATTTGTGATTGTTGTATTTTAGTGTCATATGTATATATGTACATATGTACGTATATTTGCATGGATGTAGAAATATACATATGTTAGGAGGAGAATCACAAGACTACATTTGTACAAATTGATGTAAATTATTTATTGATTATAAATGTACATTTGGTTGATATAAAAAGGGTAATTTAATCCATAAATTATAACTTTATAACTTCCATATTAAAGAGGAAGTTTATAAAGGTCTTGCCTAGCGCATGTATTTAATTTACTTATATTTGTTTAAAATTATAAAATAAAGTAAATCTATGCACATGCGCATGCAAATTGTTAAATGCCGTCAGCAAATAAACAAAAAGAGCTGCGGCCATGTTTTTTCTCATTTCATTTTATTATTTCTATCATCGGTCACTTTTTCTTAACGTTCTTTATCGCCGCGAAACCATATGTGCGGCGAATTCATTTACGAAAATGGATGTTAAAACGGACGCGAACTCCTCATCTCAACCTTTCAGACCTCACTCGCCGACTTTAACGAGTTGTCGCTTCTTATACATTTACGTTCTTTGTATTCACAATGTTGTTCAATTATTTTTTTCTTTCGCTATAGACAAATACAGTGATCAACAAGTAAGAAAGTCTAAGTTCGGGCGGAGCCGAACATTAAATACCCGGCGCAAATATTAAATATATGATTTTCACCTTTCCGAAAGCTGCCGCTACATGGTAAGCCCAGGTGTATCAATTTTGAGTAAATTAGCGTCCTTAAATTTCAAAATATTGACGTTTAAAGCATTTCTAAAATTTACCGTTACATGAAAAGCCATAATTTTAGTCCGATTTCAATAATTTTCATCGTTTTGCTTTTATGTAGCAAGCACAANTTTTTGTTTTTTTTTTATATTCACAATGTTGTTCAAGTAATTTTTATACCCGAGCGCACTTGTGCACAAGGGTATTATAACTTTGTTCACATAACGGTTGTTTGTAACAGGCAAAACGAATCGAGATAGATATAGACAAATGTATACATAAATGATCAGGATGAAAAGAGAAATCGATTAAGCGGTGACTGTCTGTCCGTCCGTCCGTCCACCTGTGCACACGATAACTCGAGTAAAAATTTAGATATCTTAACGAAACTTGGTACGTCAACTTCTTTCGGGTGTAGGATGGATGGTATTGAAAATGGGCAAAATCGAACAATAACCACGCCTACCTCCCATATAACGGTAATTTTCAGAAACACGAAAACTTCGATATTTTAATAACTGCTGAAGATAATGCACTCAAAAATTTATATTCGCAATAATTTTTAGACGAAAAATAAGAATATTATAAATTTTTGGAAAATNTCGGGTGTAGGATGGATGGTATTGAAAATGGGCAAAATCGAACAATAACCACGCCTACCTCCCATATAACGGTAATTTTCAGAAATACGAAAACTGCGATATTTTAGTAACTACTGNAATAAGAATATTATAAATTTTTGGAAAATGGGCGTAGCCACGCCCACTTATGGTTATATGTATATATCTTGGTAACCGCTGCACCAATTTCTTCCAAACTTGGCACAGTTGTTAGCCTTGATACAACATACCAAATGGCCGAAAATTTTTAAAATCGGGCAATAACCCCGCCCACATCCCATATAACGGTAATTAAGAGAATCAGTAAATATTAAAGCTAATTTATTCAAAATTGATACTTGCAATAAAAATCAAGGATTCAAGCTATATAAAGAAAAATTAAAAAAATTTTCGTCTAAATTTCGAGTTTTTAATCTGAATTTTTTGGTATGCAGTTTTATAGTCGATGGAAATTTAGTATAACAAACAATGTAGAAAGAAATTTATAATATAAAGGTAACCACGAAAAATAAAGCGGGAAGGAAAGTTTTATTTGTTTTTCAAACAAAATACTTTAACAAAAATCTACCAAAATGAACAAAAATTTACCTTTTTACCAATCCAAATTTATTCTACCAATTTTGGTAATAATTTGCCAAAGTGGCAACCCTGGACAGCACCTATCGGCAAAGTTATGGACGATATGTAGTCAGATTGCCATTTAAATCCGAGTTTCCTGCTAACCTCACTCTCGGTCCATCTCGTTCGCAAGCAATGAAGCAAGCGATTCGAATGGAACACACGCTTAATAAAAACCCAGATCTCAAAGAAGAATATAATCGAGTATTAGAAGAGTATCTATCCCTAGATCATATGAAACTACGGTTGCCAGACGTACTGATTTTATCAGTACAGTACTGATTTTTCAAGTCTTGTACTGATTTTATTCATTTCTTCAATCAGTACGCTAATGTCCTGATTTTTCAAAATTTGTTCTGATTTGTACTGAATTTTCAATTCAAACAAAAAACTTTAGGATTTTCTTAAGGTTTTTGCATAACGTTGTAACTTCCTTAAACTGTACTGTAAAAAGTAAGAAGATAATTTAATTATAGTTGACATGTTTCAGATAATGTTTGATATGCCCAAGAACTTAATATAAAACAAGTAATTTTTAGCAAAAAAAAACCGACTTCAACTCTCAAAAAAAAAAAATATATATATATATATCATGATCCACTGATCGGATCTTAACCAGATTAGTATGGGACCACCTCTGAGACACTACCTTTCCGATGGAAAAAGAATTATCGAAATCGGTTGACGTGGTCCAAAGTTATGCGGTAACATACATAAAAAAAAAAAAAAACAAAAAAAAAAGATTCCGACGAACTGATAACCTCCTCCTTTTTTGGAAGTCGGTTAAAAAATATCAATCGTTTTATGGGCATATCGCCGCGTCGTTACGTACCAGTTGCGATAATAGGTTTGTTCCACAACCTACTCTAAGTAACTTCGAGTTACACATACGCGTTCCACAAGTAAGTTTTAGAGTTTTTTTGATATACGCTCACAGTTTGAAATTTGCTAGAGTTTTTCTACAAGTAGCTTGTGGAACAAACCTAATATAGAGGCCTTATAAAGCCTCTATCTGCAATTTTCACAAAAACAACTCTGTGATGTTAGAACCCATCTGGTGTTAATTATGACTTTGCAATTTAAAAGTAAATTCTTCTGTCAAGCGTGATACAAGGTCAGCATTAACATCACCGAAGACAGTTAAGTCTTTGGTGGAATTTTGTATTACAATCTCATTTTTGTGAAAAATGCAAATAGGGGTATTGAACATAAGCCCTCGATATGTTGGAGGTTTAATTATTTAAAAAGAAGGCTGACGTTTTTTTGTCGGGTGCTGCTAGTTATCTCGAAAATAACTTTCAGTTTAATAACAACAAATTTGAATATTCGAATGGCTTTTGCCTATAACTTAAAATTCTTTTTTCACAATTTACTCACATTGTAAAAGAGTTTTGCATACAAGATATAGAGTTAGATACTGTTTTTAGCGAATTCTTAGCCTTTTAAAGTTGTTGCGTAGTTGAAAAAATTAATTTAATCCATGAGGAATTATAGATGAAGTCCTTAAATAGTGGCACTTTTCCACAGTTTGAAAAAATATGTAATTTAGTTTTTTGCAATACCACACTCAAACTGAGAGGATCTTAAGTATAAAGATTTCTTCCTGGCGCAAAGAAGGAAATCGGCTTCTAATTAAAAATTTTTAAAGTGAACTTCATATTAAAAGTAATTTTAAAATGAAAAATATACATAGAATTTTTTGTCTATTTAAACACTGACGATGGAAATGATCTCATTATTGCTATTCAAAAATGTCGTAAATATAAAATACTGTGTATATGATGAGTATTATCTGATACTTACATTCATAATTTTGCTTTGAAGAAAAATGTCCTGAAAAGTACTGGTTTTTTTAGCATGAAAAAGTCTAACGTACTGATGTCGCGCATAAAAAATCTGGCAACCCTATATGAAACCAATCACTCCCTATGAAATCCATAAAGATGGCAAATATTTCTCATATTATCTCCCTCATAATTAAGTTGTTAAACCCGACAGTAAGTCCACCAAAGTTCGTGTGGTATTTAACGCTTCTAAACCCTCAGCGTCAGGAACTTCCCTTAACGACATTCTCCATATCGGCCCCACCTTACAATCTGATCTCATGTTTGTCATTTTGAATTTGCGATTGAACAAATATGCCTTCAACGGGGACATACAAAAGATGTACCGCCAAATCTTTCTACACGAAGATGATCAACAGTACCAACGAATTCTCTTTCGTAGGAAAAACGAGACTAAACTCACAGACTTTGCCCTTAAAACCGTCACCTTTGGAGTTAATTGCGCTCCGTATCTAGCCATTCGCACTTTGCACCAGTTGGCAACCGATTCAAAAGCTTCATAACCTCTAGGCCAAAGAATCCTGACAAAGGAAACGTATGTCGATGATATACTGTCAGGTGGGCACGACATCCCCCCTTGTGTAAATGCTCAGACTCAATTAATTCAATGCCTACTCTCAGCGGGTTTCCCTCTGAAGAAATTACTGCTAATTACACTGAAATATGCAGTCATCTACCAGCTGAAGACTTGCTTGACTCGGATTTCCTAAAATTGGATTGTTCTAGTTCTACTGAAACGCTTGGTATCCGATGGCATGCCTTAAACGACTCTTTTTTATACTCTATTGACCCCATGAAATCACAGTCGAGTTCTACAAAGCGGCAAATTTTATCGTCGGTTTCGAAAATTTTTGACCCCGCAGGGTGGCTAGCGCCTATTATTATTCAGGCAAAAATACTCTTGCAACAAATATGGTTAGAAGGCACTGAGTGGGACGAATGTGTAAAACCTACCTCTCTCCAAAAGTGCAACCAATTCATCTCTGACCTACCCAGTATAGAACAAATTCAAATCCCAAGATGGACAGGATTCTCACCAAATCAAATAGTTCAAATGCACGGATTCTGTGATGCGTCAGAAAGGCCTTTTGTGCATCAATTTATCTCAGAACTCAAACAAGTAATTCCACTTCTTCTCATCTTCTTTTCTCCAAAACCAAAGTTGCGTCTTTGCAAACACTGTGCGGTTGGAACACTGTGGGGCAGTCCTGCTATCTAAATGCATTAAAAATATTGTAAACAAACCCCGTTGGGTAAAACAGAAGTTTTCTTGTGGTCGGATTCGTCTATAGTCCTTTCCTGGCTGGAAAAGCCTCCATGTATTTGGAAAGTGTACGTGGCAAATCGAACTTCGCAAATTATCCAGAATATTGGAAACATTAAGTGGCGACACGTATCCACCCATCACAGTCCCGCAGATCTTGGAACATGAGGCTGCAGGCCACAATATTTAATTAGTCAACCACTTTGGTGGCATGGACCAGATTGGCTTTTGCAACCACCCGACCAATGGCCTGTATCATTCCGACAGAAGACCCCTCCTTTAGTAGAACGCAAAATCGAGTTACATACGTTAGAAAACGAACCTGAGATATTAGACCGTTTCTCATCTTGACCGAAAGCCTTGCATGTGATTGCTTATATGTTTCGATTGATTCACCGAATAAAGCCAACAGCGTCAGAACCAAATATCTATTATGAGTCGGTTGTAATTACTCAAAATGAAATGCATTGGGTTAGGAAATGCCTTATAAGACTAGCTTAAGAAAGGCATTACGCAACAGAACATTCAAAGCTTTCGAATAAACAACCAATTCCCAAAAAGAGTTCGTTTTTTTATAGATCCTAATGGGCTCCTCCGAGTAAATGGCCGTTTGGCAAACTCCTTCCTCCCGTACAATGAGAGATATCCTATTATTATTCCGGAATCGAGTCGATTCTGTTTGTTATTTCTTAAATTTTTGCATAATGTTTGTTGATGCACGCAGAGCACCAACTGATGATCCGTACTGCCAGGCAAGAATATTTCATCCCTAGACTCAAGTCAAAAGTAAAGTCTTGCATACGCATCTGCAAAACATGCACGATTTTCAAACAAACCACTAGATCACAAATCATGGCGGCTCTTCCGCCCGAACGGGCAAACTTCTCCCTGCCTTTCACATACACCGGTCTTGACTTTGCCGGTCCTTTCGATGTCAAATCATCACCACTCCGAAAATCACCGATGCTGAAAGGATATGTTTGTGTTTTCGTTTGTTTTTCGACAAAAGCCATCCACTTAGAGCCGTGTTCCGATCTCTCGACTAAAGCCTTTCAAGCAACATTCTCCCGTTTCATTGGAAGACGGTATCTCCCACAACGCGGTTTTTTCCGATAACGGAAAAAACTTTGTAGGTGCCAGTCGGGCTTACCGACAAGATTTCAAACGATTCCTCAAAGAGTCATCAGATGACGTACGATCCCAATATTCCCTACATGGGTTTGAATGGCAGTTCTTACCACCAAACGCTCCTCATATGGGTGGCCTCTGGGAGGCAGCCGTCAAGAGTTTCAAACTTCCTTTCAAAAGAATTGTGTGGGAGTACTCATTTCACATTTTAGGAGCTCGCCACACTACTGGCTCGCATTGAAGGAGTATTAAATTCTCGACCACTTTCACCCATGTCTGATAATCCTTAAGAGCTTTTGGCCCTAACGGCTGGTCATTTCTTGCGCGGAGCTCCTTTTCTTGCCCCGCCAGAACCCCAAATTGACAACCTTTCGACCTTTGGCGACTTCGTGGTCATACAAAATGAATTGCTACTTCCAAATGAATGGCGTGTATGCCGAATTGAGAGGGTGTACCATGGCTCTGACAATAAAGTCCGCGTTGCAGATGTTCGAACCCAACATGGCATTTTAGCAAGACCAATCGTCCAACTATGCCCTCTTCCGACTGAGACAGACATCTCACAACCGTAACCCTGACTGCAACTCATATCTCTTGTCACTTCATCGCTTAACCATATATTTTCATTTTAAACTTTTCACTAAAGCAAATCTCCTTTCCAGAGACCAGAACGCCAATGTATCTGGGGGGGCCAACACCGCGTACCACAAGACCTTCACGTGCACCTCGAGATCCCAATGTGCATCAGTGCCTAATGTGTTTCCACTACCATGCCCTACGGTTCTGTCCGGAGTTCCAACTCATGGGAGTGGAGGAGCGTCGAGTAAAGGTCCGGTTCTTGGATTACTACCCTAACTGTTTGGCCCGCACCCATAGCCACGTAAAAGATTGCTACTCGTCCGGCAGGTGTAAAATATGCAAGCAAATGCACCACACTCTTTTACACCGTCCGACACCCGAATAAGAGGCAGCTACGTTTCAGGTCTCACAACCACCAACGCGACCAATGGATGCCAGAGTGCATATCGAACTGGATCGAGCAATCCGGGCTTTGAGCCGCTTGCGAACTAAACTTGCACCGGTGCAACGGGGCCGGCATGTTTAAGTGACTTGCGCTCATTTAAAGTTCTTACGTGACTTGCGTTCATAAATTCCTTGCGTAAATGCATCCCTGCAGGACTTCCACACTACAAGCATCCCTGCTGTAGTTGGAAGTTCGAAAAATGAATTTGCCTTCCAGTGTTACCAGCAGACACACTGAGTTCGCCTTTACAGTGTAGTCTATAAATATAACTTCCGCCTTACAATCCTTCTTACCTTTTCAGCCGGAGACCAGAGCACACGCAAGCAACGTGGGAAATGTACACGCCTTTTTCTTTACCACAACGTGGGACTTTGGTACTTACATATCTATATTCTTACATCGTGGAAATCACCATTTTTTACCTTCCTTTTATTAGCTCGGGATGTAACTATGTAATATTGATGCGCCTAAAAGATGCACCGATTTCTATTCTCAAGTTACATACCTGAGACAGTACGAATGGCAGTTATAATAGGGAGGTTTTAGTTTTTTAAAGTATCATTTTATTCATTACCGTTCAACAAAACTCATAAGTATAACATCCATTTCATACAATCATTGCTTTTCATCTAAACACATATACGTATATATGTAAAGATAAATTCCCATTGTACTGATAATATTTTTCTCATTGAAATATCTAACATTAACGCTTAATGTTATATCATGAATTTCATCTTGAATTATATAAGCTTAAAATAAGTCATACAGTCCACTTACATAAATTTCTTATTCATTCGTAAATTGTTACTTACATACATAAATCTCTCACTCATTCCTTAATTGTTACTTACATACATAAATTGCTCATTCATTTGCAAATTGTTACTTTAAATATATTTTTCATTCACTCAACAATTATCCATTATATAAATTTTCATCATACATTGAAACTAGTTAGTAAGCATATTTGTTAAATAAAACCTGAATTTAAACCTAATTCACATAACTCGCTTCATTTCGCAACAAAATTTTTTCTAAAAATAAATTCCTCAAAGAGCCCCATTTGAAATTATTGAAACGAATATATGTAACATCAAAAGCAAATCACGAAAATGTGGTTAGGAATTACAGTACCCATTTTCTTATTTTTTGTCAAGTAGTTTTTTTAAGATTGATCCAACAAAATCATAATAAAGAAAGAAACCAATACAGGTATTTAAAGCACAAAAAAAAAATGGTAAAAAGGCTATGTTCTCTTTGATGTACGTCAAAGGTCAAGTAGAAGTTGGAACTTGTATGACTGCCCATTGATATCTCGGTTATATAGCTAAAGAAATAATATGTTTAAAGACATTTTTATCAGAGTTGATAAAGTTTTGTTACACAAATACTCCCACGACCACAGGCAAAAATATTGGCTACAATTTGTCGTTTTGGTTGCCATATATGTAGGTATACGTTTTATCGGTGCACTTGCACAGCATTCGCATTCGCAAAAGCTCCGCATTGATTATTGCGAATGCGAAAGCGAATGCGAATGTTAAAATTAATGCGGAAGCTACGCGGTTGCGAATGCGAATATTCGCAACAACCCTGGTATGTAGTGTTATGTGTTAAGCTACATGTATCACGCCAGAGTCTAATTCATGTTAATATTTTAGAGAAGTAAACGAATGAAGCTTGTGCTGGAGGTATTTTGATAAACTCGTAGCGGGCTCAGTGAAATTTTATTTAACTTTCCTTACAATATTTGTGAAAAGAAAAATGTAAATATATCGTCCCCTGAAATGCGAAAAGACGTAACAACATCGTAGCTGAAATGGAAAAAGTTGTGACTAAATTTTTTAATTTTTTTCATTAAAAGATGTGGGAGTTGTAATTGGATGAAATCCATCATATCAAAACTGAAAACTGAATTTTGAATTTTGTGTTAGTTATTTTATTTTCAATTTCAACGACCATGTTTGTTGCGTTTTTTGCATTTCAGTTGATATGTGATTAAATTTTTACTTTATATTTTATTTGTAAACCACCTCTGTATATCTTATCAATTATATAAATAGGCAATCATGTTTCCTTTACACCCCTTTTACGGCTAAACTGTACTTCTAAGGTATAAACAATTATATATCATTAGAAAGGTATTTTGATGCTGATGTGCAGGCAATTCCTTCAGTTGTATTTCCTTTTTATCCCTATCACTTTCTTCCTCTCTATCTTTGTCTCTATCGCTTTTAATGTTTATGTTTATCTACACCTTCATATTCCTGTTCATGTTCAAGTTCATGTTCATGTTCATTTT
>NW_016158041.1:121317-127021 GCF_001687245.7 Rhagoletis zephyria
TTCATCTTCATCTTCATCTTCATCTTCATCTTCATCTTCATCTTCATCTTCATCGTCATCTTCATCTTCATCTTCATCTTCACCTTCACCTTCATCTTCATCTTCATCCTCATATTCACCTTCGTCTTCATATATATCTTTTCCTTTATCCTGATCTATATCTTCATTCTTTTCTCCATTTACGTATTTACCCCCACCATTGTTATTAGGTTAGGTAGTTAAATTTTCCTTCCTCTTTTTCTTTACATTGTTTCTTTAGTGATATCATGTCATGTGTTGAAATTGGGTGTGATGAGTTGCAGTGTGGTGGAATTGGGTGTGGGAGTTACGGTGTTATGAATTCAGGTGTGGTGGTCTTACGAGGTGTGGTGAATTTAGTTGTGGTGAGTTGAGGTGTGGTGAATTAAGGTGAGGTGAGTTAAGGTGTGGTGAGAAAGTTGAGGTGTGGTGAATTAAGGTGTGGTGAGTTAAGATGTGGTGAGAAAGTTGGGGTGTGGTGAGTTAAGGTTTGGTGAATTAAAGTGTGGTGGATTTAGGTGTGGTGAATTAAGGTGTGGTGAATTTAGGTGTGGGGAGTGAAGTAGTAGTGGATTTAGGTGTGGGGAGTTAAGGTGTGGTGAATTAATGTGTAGCGAACTCAGGTGGAGTAAGTTTTTAAGCGGAGGTGAGATGAGTTGAGGTGAGGTAAGTTAAGTTAAGGGGTTAAGTTAAGATAAGTTATCTTTATCCTTATCTTCATATTCATCTTCATCTTCTTCCTCGTCTTGGTCTTCATCTTCTTCTTCATCTTTATCCTTTCCTTTATCCTGATCTAAATATGTCCATTCTTTTCTTCATTAACATATTCACCCCCACCATTGTTATTAGGTTAGGTATTTAAATTTTCCTTCCTCTTTGTCTTTATATTTAGGTTTCTTTACTTTTATTTTAATTTCTGTATTTATCCCTTTCTTCTTTTCCATACTCAAAATTATCTCATCCTTGTTTGAGGCTAATCTATTCATGTACATACATACATACATCTTATTCCTAAACTGCTGCTTAGCACGTTTCTTTAATTCACTATCAATATTAAAGCATACATTTAGGAGGCATTTCCGCCCCAACCATATACATGTATGGCATTGGTATTGGTGTGACTTTTGAATTGATTTTTTCGCTCTATTTTAAACTAATTTGAAATTTTAAAATGTGCGATGTTATATTGTGATGTGTTATGCTACATATGTTATGTTATTGAATCTAATGCTATTCTATGTTATGTTATGCTAAGTACTAAGCTAAACTCCCCTCCACTTAACCCATTCCAACAAATTTTATTTCAGCTCAACTCAACTCACATAAACTATCCTTAATTTTAGCGGTTGAATTTCAACCGCTGGGCGAACACTAGTTATATTAAACGAGCAATTCTTGTATATATATATATATTCATAGGGTTCTCGGAAACGGCTCTAACGATTTCGATAAAATTTTGTACACAGATAATGTTTTGGATTCTACGGTTATCTGAATAGGCAGTATCTCAGAGAAGACTCGTATAAGGTTGCCACCTATTCGAAATTGGTTACTAATTAATTCAAACATCATAATATGGGTATCAAATGGAAGGTATTTTAAAGATCCCTTATTCAAAAATATATTTTTAATAGGGTTGCCACCTATTTTAAATCGCATATTTATTTAATTTTTTGCTTAGAAAAAAGGTAAATTATTACATTTCATGGGTACCAAGAGAAGGTTCTTAAACAATGCTTTCCCTATATACAATATGTTATCCCTTAGGGTAATAGTGTAGGGTTTGCCACTTATTTTCGATTCTACACAATTTATCTAAAACATCGCAATATGGATATCAAATGAAGGGTATAGTTAAGAACTTTGGTTAGGAAATATTTTCCATCAGAGTTGCCACGGTTTTACATATGTGATACAGATTTTTATTTTGTTAATTTCAATCAACAGTTTTTTATGTATAAAAGTACATACATATACTGTTGAGCCATTGACTCATAGGCTTGTACCATTCATTCCAGCGTATTTCGGAACAGGGTTGCCACTTAAATTTTGGAGTAAGAAATTTACGAAATTATCGAAATCCATTTTTTTTATTTCCAAAATATTTTTTCAAAGCTATCCAAATCTTGAAAACTTTAAAAAGTATATGCTCCGGGCAAAGCACGGTTAACCTGGTACTGTTAACAATAAGAAACAGTAATCAGCACACAGGTTGAATAAAAATTAGAAAAATTTGTAAAAAACATCGATGTTTTCATTCGATACATCGAACTGCCATCGATGTAATTTTTCGAAACATCGATTCTTCAAACATCGATGTTTTCACCGTAATTTACATCCCTAAGTATAACCCGACTAAATTTTTTTTGTTAATTTTTGAAAAGATAAATAAATTAGTTTCAAGGCTAACTTGATTGTCTCGCTGATAAAAACCACAAACCTTAAGGTTTAAAATTTGATTTGTTTTTTAGATTAGATAACTGAATTTCGCTAAATGGCAAAACAGTTGCAGGTTAAACTTTTAATTTTTTCAAAAAATAACAACAGGAAAAAAACTTGTTTTACTTTGATCGCTCGTTTTGAGTACATATATCTTATAAAATGGCTCAATAACGCCCTACTTTGGAATTTGGCTGAAGAACGCCCTATCTCAGAATTTGGATGAAGAACGCCTTTTCTCAGAATTTGTTTCAAAGACGCCCTATCTCAACTGAAAATATATGAAAATATGTTTATATGAGGCGTTTTTGAACCGAATTCTGAAATATGGCGTTCTTAATTAAAACTCAACCAATCTCTTAAATAGGAAGTTCTTGAAAAATTGTCTTAGATACATAGAGCATTTTCGAACGGGCTGCGGAGAAAGGTCGATCTTCCACTCAGTCGTCGATATGATAAAAATAAAATATAATGGGTCGGATTCTTGTGTTCGTACGAATTGAAAATTTTTGTATCGGAAAGTAATAGTAAAATTTCAAATTTTCGACTCGTACGAAAACAAGAATAAGATCAAATATTTTAGACGTTATCTACTGGATAATTTTATTGGCTCTCGAATGAATCTAGTTTCTAAGCAAACGAATTCAACATCAAGAGATATAACCGTTTTAAGACACACCTTCCTGGTGAGGCAAATTGAAATAAAAATGGCAGGCATTGCTAGGGCGTTCGAGTTGGAACCAAACTGTTAGGTCTCTTTCGTTATGAAATCACACCCAGTATATAGTGCAAAAAGTGTTCTACAAGTAACAAATTAATGTTTAGGAAAGATGTATTCCCTTCATTAGAAGAGCCCGCCCGGGTATGAGAAGCATAACCCTGGATGGGGTCGTAGTAAGTATAGGAAACCAAATGAAGTACATATGTATATGAATCTAATCCTGCACAACAAATTTTTTATGGAAACATGTTGAAATGGCCAAAGTTTTGTGATACCTAATGGTTTCCAAGGATCTAGAAATTTCAATACTCAGAGTTTCTTAATATTAAGTGATAGCCAAGCGGCGCCCAAGGCTATTTCATCCTTTGATATAAACTTTTGTCTGGTCCTTAAGTGCATATAGAGATTTACTTCCCTTGCATCCCGCCGAAACATCTAGAACAGAGATGGGCGAATTGGCTCCCAGGAGCCTTTTGCACTGAGGAGCTGGCTTGGCTCATTTAGGAGCCCGATGAGGGGGGCATCAAGAGCCAGCATGAAGGAGGAAGAAGAGCGTAATAAAACAGATTGTATTCCGACTCTCATTACTAAACTGAAAGTAAGATTGTGTTGGTGAGCGCAGAGCAATTTGAGATGCAGTAGATGTAACGTATATAGGTACACTTTTAAGAATAACAAATTTTCCTCGAAAAAAGTAATTTTTCTTTTACGTTACAATATATACATACACAGTGAATAAGAATCAAACAATTTGGTAAACTGTTTGAATCTTCATTGTTTTTACATTTAACCAATGTTCCCACAGTATTAAAAATGTACGGTGGAACGATTTGCCGTCATCCCTTGTCAAATTTGGTTTGGAGACCAACGAAAAATGACACTGAAGATGGCACAACGCCGAAACCGGTTTGTCTCCAAACCAAATTTGACAAGGGATGACGGAAAATCGTTCCACAGTACATCATACTCCTACCCTGTCAGAAACACAAACAACCAAAAAGAAATTAAAAATGTATTCAAATATAAATTATCTTAAACTAAAATGAAAGCAATTATTTAGCAATCTTCGTTGTTAACTTTATTTTCTTTTTCAAGGATAATATAGTCTTTATTTGGCTCTATAGTATTTGCTGTGGCGATTCGCATCATAGATGTAAAATTAATAACTGACACTCTGTTTCTTAAATTCGACTTATTTAAATTAATTTTTACACAAGTATATGTACTTCCGAACATAGATATTATTTTTGTCGCGAACCTTCGTAAAGCAGGATATTTATGCGTATATAAATTTTTATAAAATATTATTATATCAGCAGATTCTAAAGCTTATGCTTCAGCGGTGTGGAACTCTGCAAATCTATCAACCCCAACTGCAGTTCTCTCGCAGCAGTGCGAACGTTTGCTCTGAAGGGAGCTAAAAATATATCAAACTTTACTTGTAGTGAATCCAGCACAACAAACCGATCATTAAACTCTGTCAATAATTTCTGGATATCTCCACAAAATTTTTCGATATTCAAATTTTGGCTTTGGGCTGTTTTCTCTAGCCGTGGGAAAAAACTGAAGTTGTACACGGCGAGCTGCTCACACTATAATTCAAGTTTATGCTTAAAGCTCTTTATTGCATCATTCATATCATATATTAAATTATTCTTGCCTTGCAACTTCAAATTCAAGATGTTAAGATGCTCGGTGATATCCGTTAAAAATTCTAAGTCTGCTATCCAATCCGGGTCATGCAGTATATCAAAAGGTTTATTTTTCGATTCCTGAAGTAAATAATAAAATATTCAGTTTTCATTTCACCAATTGTACAGCTGCCATGTAAAGGAGCGCAAATTCGGAGTTGGATTTGTGGTGGGAGAGAGATTCCCCCCGGTCGACGAGCGTCTAGCCACAATCCGCATCAAAGCGAGATTCTTCAACATCTCGCTCATCTGCGCCCATGCCCCGACGGAAGAGAAGGATGAGGCATCCAAGGATCTCTTCTATGAGCGCTTGGAGCGCACGTACGAGCGCTGCCCCCGTCATGATATCAAAATCGTGCTTGGCGACTTCAATGCCAGGGTGGGCAAAGAAGGGATCTTTGGAACCACCGTCGGAAAATTCAGCCTCCACGACGAAACGTCCGACAACGGATTGAGGCTGATCGACTTCGCCGGGGCCCGAAACATGGTAGTATGCAGTACTAGGTTCAAGCATAAAAAGATCCATCAAGCTACCTGGCTGTCTCCGGATCGAAAAACGAGAAACCAAATCGATCATGTTGTGATAGACGGAAGGCACGCTTCCAGTGTTTTAGACGTACGCACAACCAAGCCAGCGGAACTGCTGTATTTTAATTCGCTGCACTATGTCCATATCGTTGTAAAGCTCATACAGCTCATCGTTCCATCGTCTGCGGTACTCGCCGTCGCCAACGCGTAAAGGCCCGTAAATCTTTCTCTCAAACACTCCAAGTGCCGCTCATCGGATGTTGTCATTGTCCATGCTTCTGCGCCATATACCAGCACGGGCATGATG
>NW_016158041.1:127347-135360 GCF_001687245.7 Rhagoletis zephyria
TCCTTGCATATTTGGGCGCACATTTTTTGCTGCACAGAGGCGGGTGCGTATCTTGGCTGCAACAAGATAGTGGTCCGAGTCGATGTTTGGGCCTCGGAGCATGTCGTTCGAATGGACACCGACGCTCCAGCTCTGAAAGTATTCAACTCGGAACCCGCTGGTGGTAGCAGAGGAAGAGGGAGGCCCCCACTGCGATGGAAAGATCAGGTGAAGAAGGACTTGGCTTCACTTGGCGTTTCCAATTGGCGTTAGTTGGCACAGAGGAGAAACGACTGGCGTGCTTTGCTGAACTCGGCCAAAATCGCTTAGGCGGTTACAGCGCCAAAAAAGAAGAAGAAGAATTGTTTGTAATTCTCAGAATGTACCAGAAAATCTGATATTGTCGGCCGCAATTCAAAAAATCGTTTTAGTGTATCTTCACGTATCAGCCAACGAATTTGCGAGAAATAAGGGATATCTGTATGTTCACTTCCTATAGACTTTAAGTCCTTGAGCACGAATTATGTTGTTGCATTTCACTACTACATCCATGACGTTTTTAAAGGGCACTCCTTTTGCACATAAAGCTTCCTGGTGTATACAGCAATGCACCGCAATAAAATCGTAGTTGAAGTCGGAAGAGAGTTTGGTTTTGAGTCTACCTAGGAATCCTTGTTTCAATCCCGTCATCGATTTTGTGCCGTTCGTGGCAACACTGTAAATTTTACTCCAATCTAATTCTTTACTGGATAACCGCATCATATACATATGTCTTTGCCTGTGGTAGTTCATGTATCAAGTCGAGCAGTTCTTCTGTTATATTAAAGTCATTATCTATTCCACGAATAAATATTGCCAGCTGCGAAGTATCCGTTGCGCTCTCATCCAAAGCTAATGAAAATGATATAAAGTTGCATATTCGATGTTTCAATTGTATTTCGCAATACTTGGCCATATCTTGAACTCTTCGTACGATGGTTCGACGCGACAAGCATATTTCCTGGTATTTATGAACCTCCTCTTTTGATAGCGTACCAACGCTTCCAAATTTCCTGGTATTATGAACCTCCTCTTTTGATACCGTACCAACGCTTCCAAAATGCAGGCTTTTATAAACTCTCCGTCAGAAAAGAAATGATTGCCCACAATTAGGGTTCGAACGATACTATCGACATTGAGTAGGTATCGATACTGAGGGTATAAAAATGTGTACTTTAATACTCGATACCTTATTTGGTGATTTTACTCGATACTTTCCAAAGTACTCGTAGTATCGAATACTTTTTAAAAACACACACTTTTTAAATTTTGTCTATGGCATTGTATATGGGCATTCCCATGGTGGCGCACGTGACAGTCGTACTATTTCAATGTGATACAAAAAAGGAATACCATTTGTTTTCTTTAACTTTTTTGGGCCATTGTATAGCACGTAATTAGCTCTATATTTAACCGAAAAATTAAATCAATCGAACTGCTTGGTCCTGAAATATAAGCATTTAAAGAGAGGTTCGTTACGTGACAAAAAATGGAAGTTGATTTTTTCTTTTCTTACAAAATCGCAAAACTCTGCGAATTGTGGATGGCTATTTTGATGAAACTTATTTTGATATGATTTGGAGCAATTCTAGTTGTTTTAGAGTTTTTTGAATTAATGCAAATTGTTTCAATTCTCTTTTACAACCCCAAGTGTGAAACGTGACGTGACGTGGTGACGGACTAAATTTCCATCGTTATATTTTTGTTAATATTGCTTTTAAATGAATTTTCAACGCAAATAAAACATGTATTTTATGTAGAATATACTTTATATTTTGACTTCAGCGCCAATTCAGGGTCAATTTATTAGAAATCTATGATTTATTATGTTTCCACCACATGCGCCAAATTCGAACCAAATCGGACCATAAATACGGTTTTTCGAAATATCTCGACCTTGGCACCACCTAGGAAGACCAATTTATGCAAACATTATTCTTCTTACATAGCCAGTATATATTTTAAAAAGCAGACAAATCGGCCCGTAAATACGTTAGATATAAAACTTTTATTTTTTTTGTCGTGGTGGACCTTCCGCTGGAAACACCCATATGTAATACTTCTATATTGCTAGTACATTCAAAGTACATTCCCCAACATCAGAGTGCCGAAATATTGAAAAAAGGAAGAGAGATCCGATAAGCGAATGTACTCAAATCACAATTTTACTTTTCAAAATTCAGGAGCGGTTTCACAAATTTTTATTTAAAAACAACTCTTACGAAAAATTAACAAAAAGTAAAATTTTTGTAAATCTATGAGAAGCGCTGCGGTCGTTGGTGGTGGCAGAGGATAAGAATACCTGTTAGAGAAGGACTTGGCATCAGTTGGCATTTCCAATTGGCGTCAATCAGCATAGAAGGGAATCGAATAACGTGCTTTATTGGATTCGACCAACATATAAAATACCACACCGCTTTATGTGTAAATTAGTTTTGTCTTTGTTAGGAAAAGATCTTCTATCTTCTAATTTTGCAGATTTCCAAATAACGAGGAGCATCGGAGAAATTCGTCATACCGAGCCCTAACCGCTAAAATAATGTATATATATTAGGCTGGGTCGATTTTGTATGGGGGAAAATAAAAGTCATTTGACCGCATTGTAATAGTAATATTATGATGTCTTAGGTCTCAGCCAATTGTTATTGGCTACGAAAGATTAATTTAAAACTTATCTTTAGCCCGCGCAATTGAATCAAAGTTTATGAATTTCGAAAATGAAACTTTGGCTTGTAATATCTATGGAATGCGTTATTGTTATAAACAGGACGATATATCAAATTAAGGGCTATTCAATTTAGAACCTCACGTTCATTTATCATTTTTCAATAAGTCTACACGATTTTAAGATATTAAAATAAAAAATAAGAAAACTATGATTTTCCCATATGAATTTTCAATTCTTCATTACTTCAGCAACCAAGTGAAAAATACAAAAAAGTTGGACGAGATTTATTTCAAACCTTTTAATGTTTATATAATATTAAAATGACCATGGACCTGGTCACGCCGATTTGGTCAGTTTTCAAGATCGTGGTGAATGAATGTATTGTCAAAGATTAGGAATCGTTCGACAAGTTAATAGTAGTTTCAAACATATAAGTATTTACATACATTACAATTAGGTTGAGAAACGCCTATTTTAAGTCCATTTTTGCGGTCTTGAAAACTGGTGCGGAATGGTTTCATTAGTCGCCGCAGAAGCACATTTTTCGCGGTTTCTAAATTTGCCGTTATATGAAAGTAGGGGACGTGCAATAAGTGTTTAGATATACATAAATATTTTAGTTAATTCCATTATGTGAAAAAGTGTCTGTAGGTAAATGCAATAGTCTTCAACATATCCTGGGAAATCCTTTTGAGGACTCTCCAATTGGACGATATTGCTTTGCATTCAGCTTGAACGAAAAAAGTCACTCGCTGGCACAGTTTTCTGTAATCCGGTTCTTTTATTTAAAGGTTATTTATACAATTGAAGAGACATTTTTTTAGAAAAAAACTGGAAATCCACTTAAGTTTTTCGATATAACTTTGGTAAATGTTACTCGATCGGTGCGTAATAATTAACAAATTGAAGGAGAGACTTAATGTTACTGATTTTTGATAATAATATGACTAAAATAGTTCAGATTATAAACAAATTATTTTAAAATAAAAAAAAATCTTGAACAAAATTTTTTATCATTTTCTTATATTTGCAATTTTTATATTGTATGCATAAACATAAGTAAACCAATTAGTGTGTCCAGAAGTTGTGCCTGTTCAGTGTTTCCATACTAATTTGCATAAACAAAATTTTTCCGCGATGATGGAAAATAATGGCTATTCTATTAGAGCTACCGAAATTGTTCCTAAATTTGCAAAAAATCGCAAACTATAGCTAATATTAAAAAAGGATTAGAATATTTGGAACTAGCGATCTAAATGCACGCCAGCAATATTAATGTTGTTCTTTATATCTTTTGACTATAGGCCAATGCAATTATCAAGAGAACAATTAAAATTTTCTTGAAAATAGATGAGTTTGAGATTAACGATAAGATAAAGGTCTGCGCGAAATGATACTTGACTTTATCTTTTGGGTTAAAGGATTCATTATCTAATAATATGCACGAAAAGTTTTGGCTAAACCCAGAATTTTTAACTTATTCGACTAGTGTGCTGTGGGTCACTTGGCGGTCGATGCGCGGGCTCTTACAATTAAAATGAAAGACTAATATTTCGCAGGCTTGTTGTTGACTTCATGATACAATATATTTTCACTATTACCAAGGGATTTGAGATAAATTAGATTTTCGACCCGCCCTAATATATATATATTTTTTTAAATTTACTTTTTGATACACGTGCTCTAAGAGGCATCAAAATTAAATTTTGAAAAAAGTTGTCTTACTTCATTTTCGAGACCGTCAAATTTGTGTTTGTTTGTTGAGTTCCCTGAACCGGCCCTGTTATGATATGGCACTTCGTTCTATGTATTTAGTAGTTTACAAATATGCACGTATACTTCTACAATCACAAAAATGTTCATAGGCAGTCTTTCTTTGATTTCGAATGGAAAACTCATTGCGATCATATTGTACTAGCAATATAGAAGTATCACATATATGCTATCATTCAATTTTGTCCATCACTTAAAATAAACTCAAATTTCGTGTAGTCTGTAACATAAACCAAATAAGTTTAAGTTTAATGGCCTTATTCATAAAAAATAAAGTAGGCTTAAAGAGCTTAAATAAAATGACACTTTCTTACATTTTTCAGTTTGTAAACCGTTTTTATTTTTTATGAATAGGGCCATAAAACTTTACTTTAAACCTTACTTTAAAGTTCACGAAAATACAGAATTTTTAGAAACTTTTAGGGTATGCAGTTTTGTAACCTATTCAACTTTTCGTGTAGCCTACTACCGTTGACTTTTAATTAAAACTTGCACATTATTATACAAAATTGAATAGGCTACAAAAATGCATACCCACAAAATTTCCAAAAATTCTTAATAAAACCTGAAATTTGTGAAAGTAAATGTGTGTGTATTTATGTATGTACATTTAACGTTAAAATTACTTCTAACGTGGAAGTAAGTTCTGCAATTAAATAAAAATCAAATATGTATTTTAAATGTCTAATGTTTTAATTTCAGGAAATAAATAGATATACGATTGAAGAACAAAATAATTTTAGTATCCCAAAAAACGTATTTTAATGAGTCCGATACTGAGTAGTATCGATACTTTTTCCCTGATACTTTTAGAGTATCGATACCATGAGCTCGATGCCAGAATGAGTACTCAGTATCGACACCAGAGTCTGAAATTTCGAACCCTACGCACAATGATTTTGCGAGTAATAGCGTACCCAACGCGAATTGCGCCGATGCTATCGACAACTATGTCCTTAAGTACAAATAATGTAATACAACTTTTTTAAATTTCAAAATTAGCTAAAAACCTTGGAAACTAAGTTGTCTGCAGAAGTAAATTTTTTGTATAATTCCTTTCTCCCATCGCCAACGTACTCATCGTAATCTTTATGAAATTGTTCATAATGTCTTTTTATATTAAAAGCTTTACAAAGAAAACGTTTTTTGCAAATTAAGCACTGCGAAACTCCTCCACTTTGCTGACAGATGTATTTTAAACTCCATTCAGAGTTGAAACTCCTCGATTTTCTTTATACAGCGTTCGCACTTGCTTCACACTCCGTCGACATTGTTAAAATAAATCGTAATGATGCAAGTTAAAAAACACAAACTTGTATTAAAATTTCAACGCAGTAGAACACATTTTTGAGTACTGTTACCTGCACAGTATAGACAGTAACCAACCTTTTTGGGTTGTTGTTGTAGTAGTCGTTGTTGTTGTAGTTATATTCACTCCTGAGGAAGGCACGGGGTAGGTAGGTTGTCGCGGTCGTCTATAAGACACACTTAGGCTCAGGGCCCATTGTGATGCCGCATGTTGGGTCAGCAACTCCCAATCCCTCCTAAAACCATTTTGAACTTTGAACGAATTTTAGAAGATCCCTGATTTCGACGCATCTAAGGTCCTCCAAGTTGTCGAAGAATTGCCTACCGAGAGTGGAGAGTCTTCGTCTAGATAGAGCAGGGCATTGGCACAACAGGTGGAGAATCGTTTCCTCCTCTTCTTCATCTTGACAACTTCTACAGAAGTCATGTGAGCGTAGGCCAAGTCGATAGGCGTGCTTGCCAATTAGGCAGTGTCCTGTTATGACGGATACTAATAATCTAATATTGGACTTATTTAGACTCAGTAGTAGGCCAGTGCGGTTGGCGCTGAGCACCGGCCATAATTGTTTGACAGTTTTGCAGGTGATTTCGTCCTGCCACCTTTCGTTCGCTACTTTAGTGAGCCTCTCGGAGATAAGTAGCTTACAAGTTTGCAAGGGTATTCCTATTTCGTCATTTATATCCTCAAAAGGAAGTTTCGTGCCAAGTCGCGCCAGTTCGTCGGCCTTACAATTCCCCTCTATGCCGCAGTGTCCCGGAACCCATATTACCTTTGGGCGAAGGCACGGGGTTGTGTGCTGCTATTTAATGGCCTTCCTCAGACTTTTTCTTAGATTTCAGGGTTGTGTGCTGCATAATTATTAGATAAATAAATTTAAGCATTTGACAATACGTGATTTTATTAAAAGAAAATTATAAATGGTGTTGAAAAACCAAACAAACGCTCGTACGAAAGCTCTATTTTTGTGTGTTGTTAAAATTTATACATGGCGTATTGATGGACAAGCAATGTATTCTTTTGGGATTTTATGTTGCTTGAGAATTTAGACAACGTGCGAGCTGCCAGGTTCTGTTATCAATATAATTAACACAAGCTTTTTCGCGTAGCTGCCTTTCAATAAATAGAATAAACAAATATTCGCAAATTAATTGGATTTATTTTATAACTGACACCTAACGTACGATTTGTGTTCTTTTCTCCATTTTGATTTTGACTCTTTATTACCGCCAACAACTTTATGTGTATACATATTTACAAGCGGTCAAAATTTTGCGTAGTCCCACGAGCCAGGTAAAAACTATGGCATTCGTATTCACAAGGAGACATCTCAAAATTTTTGTTTGGTATTTCCAAATTTTCTCTTTTTTATCAGTTGGCAAAAGCCCTCAGTGGCAGCGCTCCGAGCGTTGAGATAGTAATTTCATGTCAATTAGTAGAAAAGATCCATGTTGAAAAAACTTTTTTATTATGGCGAGAAAATTTTACATTGCTGTGCCAATTCGTAACTTTTTACTGCTGGAAATTTTTGACAGTTGCTCTGGTGCAAAAGAAGTTGGGCAATTAAAATCAGAAATTATACAAAAAAAGACTTGTCTTTACTGACTTTTATTCTTCTAGAACTAAAAGCCATGCATTTATTAGACACCTTTGTAATAAAATTAGAACAAAAAAATTCTTCAAAACCGTCAGGCCGGGTTGAAAATTTTCATCCACCTCATAGTTAACCAAAATTTACAATCCGTAGTACTTTTCTATCAATTCGCAAATGCCGTTTGCACAAAAAAGGTTATGAAATGCGTTTATTTAAATCGTTTAGAAAATGAGTCATTTATGTATACCATTTTATATGGAATTATTCAATAAATTTCGTTTTACACTATACTTTTTGAAACTATTTGGAGTTAATTATTTTTTGTTTCTTAAAAGCAACCCTGCGTGCTTGGAAGGCGTGTGTACCAATAATTTCATCCCTAGCATATTCATCCCCGAGGAAGGCAGTCGCCAAATTCACCGAAGGTTGTTTACTGGTTATATTTAGGGATACAAATTTTCAGAGCCAACATCGATACATCGATATTTCGATGTATCGTAAACATTAACATCGATGCCGAAAAAAATCGCCCTAAAACTATCGATACATCGATATTTTCCGATGTTTCTCTTTTTTAATAAGATGTTACAGGTACTTCATGATTTGCCGGTTTTTACAGGAAGCTGTTAACGTACACCACCTTCCATAAGGTTT
>NW_016158041.1:136406-139055 GCF_001687245.7 Rhagoletis zephyria
ACAGATAATGCATTCCACAATTATTTTAAGATTTGTTAAATTTGTTTTGAAAGATTTTAAGCCCCGAGAGTGAAGGCAGGGCCGATGTTTACATTATGAGAGTAAAAGATGTACTGAAGAAATGTATGGATCGCGTTTTGAAAGTGCTACACGTTCAATATTTATTGACGGTATTGCGATCCGCGATCCAGATTTCAAAATTTTTAGAAATTTTGCGATATGGATCACGATCCATCAATACTGCATACTACACCGTCAATAAATATCGCGATACTTGGATCACGTCAATAAATACTGACCGTGTGACAGAGCCCAAAGAATATAACATAAAGATATGAACGTAATGGCAATTTTGAACCGAAACTAAAGTCGATGTTTAAAACATCGTTAAAATTGACATCGATATATCGCCAATTTTACGATGTTGAGTAATTTTCAAATATCGATGGTAAACATCGGTTTTTTAGCCGATGGTATCGATGTTTCAGAAACATCGATGCATCGTTTGCATCCCTAGTTATATTGTGGTTACCTGTTTTTATGCAGGCTGTCATATGGTCGGTTGCTCTCATTTGTCTCTAGCTTTGCGCTCATTGGTCAAACCTGTTTTGTACAGTGTCGCCGCGAAACTTTTTAGCGGTAGCTAATATCAGGCTAAAAAAGGGCTAAAAAAAGAGCTAAAAATCGTCGTTGTGGCTAAAAATGGTAGCTAAATTTTTTTACCTACATATAAATATATAGGTATACACGCAAACATTTTATATAAGTAATGATATAGAAAAACCATGAACTCTGGAAAGAATTAATATTTTATTCAACAAAAAAACTTGTTGTGTAACACATAAAGCATATTAAGGGCCGCCAACTTACCTATTTTAAAGTATAGTTAAATCGTTAATGGATAAGATAACGGCCCAGAAACGTAAAAAACATACATATACATATGTATGTACAGTTTAAAAATTAATTTCTTACATAAACAAAAAAATGAGATCACATTAAGAATACATAAGTACTAGAATCATATCTATATACAGTGTCGGACAATACTAAATAACTTAAATAATTTCAAACTATGCTTCGAAAAATATCCATTTGTAAAAGAAATTTTTAAAATGTTATGTTATACTTTACACAGAATTAAAATGTCGGTGCTTTATTATTGTCCGACGCTGTATGTATCAAACAAACAAAAGAGTATTCATTTAATGAACTCATAGTAAAATAATTTAATCTATAAACATTTTTTTTAACACATTAAATATCTATATCTATATCAATACTATCATCGCTAAGCGATTCTTCGTCGTTACAATTTTGTTCATTTCTCATTAACCTGACGATATCATCTGTAATTTCAAAATCATGACAACATTTCTGAACATTTATTAAGCCATATCTTACAGTTAATAAAGCGTTTAACATTGCAAAATTCATTTTATTTCTGCGCTTATTTTTAACGAAATTTATTATAGAAAACGACCTTTCAACTTCTGCGTTACTTAAAGGTAAAAGAAGCAACCGATATACAAACTTTTTCCACCACTTAAGCTAGCGACACAATGAACAGTTTATTTGCCTTAAAGGAAAGGCGCTCGCTTTATAAGCGAAGAGTTAAATTCATGAAAGTCATATAAAAAATTTTAATGTCAATGATGAATAAATTTTGAAAAGGGCTAAAAAAAGGGCTAGGGGCAATTTCAAATTTTTGTGGCCAAAAATAGAATTTGGTAGCCAAATTTAGCCACCAAAGGGCTAAAACGGCAACACTGGTTTTGTATACGGTGAAATAACCAGAGCCGCCTGTTGCATTTTAAGGCACTTTTTCCACTATTATAGGAGTAGGCATTGTCTGGTATGTATGTAAAATAAGTACAAAGGTAATATTTTAAGGACCCTTAATTAGTGTTATCCGGAACAGAAGGCGTTACTTATCACTTCGCATAATATTATCTGTTCTATTTCTTATGAACCCACTAAAATTACTATGGTTTTAGAGTTTCATAGGAAAATCCCTACCTAAATACAACAATGACCACTTAGAAAACAAAAAAATCTATTGTTCGTACGCTGTACGCAAAAGCTATCCTTTGATGGGCAACCGCAAAAATGTTTACGAGTGTATAAATAATATACATTTGGTGGTCTCAAGGACAAACTCTAAAACGCGCTGAAAAAGAGTGTGCAAAAAATCACTACCTGCTACTGTTTTCGCAACTTAATATCGATCATTAAGGAAAAGTACAAAGAATGTTTCTAATGAATAAGGTTACATAGTTTAACCAACAATAATTTTGCTTTCCTTTATGTATGCGTTTATGAACTTTTACTTATAACGACATTTTCATACTTCTTTTGTTTATGAAATACAAATTAATACCTAAATGTATACAATGTATCAGTGATGGGCAAAATTGTATTTACTAAGTATTAAGTACTAAGTACAAAAGTATTTAGGTATTTTGTGTTGTTGTAAATACCAAAGTACTATTTACTTAGGTATTTAGGAGCTGCTAAATACCCAAGTACTATTTACTTAGGTATTTAGGAGCTGCTAAGCTAAATACTCAAGTACTATTTACTTAGGTATTTAGGAGCTGCTAAATACCCAAGTACTATTTACTTAGGTATTTAGGAGCTGCTAAATAC
>NW_016158041.1:141711-169781 GCF_001687245.7 Rhagoletis zephyria
CCGAAAGTCCCAAAAGCTAGAAATTAATCCTAAAAATCCAAAAATTGTCCAAAAGTCCCAACAATTCTGAGAATACCGAAATACTGCCGAAAGGCCCGCTATTAACTCCGAGAATCTCGAAAGTCCCAAAAATTCCAAAACTAGTCCCAAAAATCCCTAAATATTTTGAAAGTCGTTTCGAAAATCCCGAAAATCTTAAAAAGTTTCCGGGAATCCCTAAAGAATTACGAAATAGCTTCGAAAATCCCAAAATAGTCCCGAAAACCCCGAAATGGTCTTCTAAATCCTGATTTAGTCTGAAGTATCTCTCAAATCCAGAAAAAGTTCCCAAATTGAGGTGTGGTGAGTTTAGGTGAGGTGTGGTCAGAACGAGTGTGATGAGTTCAACTGTGGTGGGTTAAGATTTGGCGGATTTTGGTGTACCAGTAGGAGGTGTGGTGAGTTTAGGTGAGGTGTGGTGAGTTTGTATGTGGTGAGTTGATTTGAGGAGAGGTGAAGTGAGTTGTGGTAAAGTAAGTTGAGGTGTTAATTCTTTAAATTTCTCCTAAACTATACAGTATTTAGTTTGAAAGTATTTAGCCATCGACTAAATACCTTGGTACTTTAGTGAAAGTATTTTGCATCCCCAAGGTACCTGAGTACTTTGGACCAGAGTATTTAGCGCCTGCTAAATACTTTCGTTTTTTGTACTTTGGTATCTAGCAGCTCCTAAATACTCAAGTTTTTCTTACTTTAATATCTAATAGCTCCTAAATACCTAAATACTTTTTACTTGAGTATTTAGCACCACCTAAATACCTAAGTAAATAGTACTTGGGTATTTAGCAGCTCCTAAACACCTAAGTAAATAGTACTTGGGTATTTATCAGCTCCTAAATACCTAAGTAAATAGTACTTGGGTATTTAGCAGCTCCTAAATACCTAAGTAAATAGTACTTGGGTATTTAGCAGCTCCTAAATACCTAAGTAAATAGTACTTGGGTATTTAGTCATCTCAAAATACTAAGTATTTGTGTATTTAGTACCCAAAGTGGTACTTTAAGTACAAACGTATTTAGGTATGCCCATCGAGGCCCACTGCAATGTATATGTACATATAAGCATATATACACATACATTTTCGCTCGAAAGTATTTCATTATTTTAAAAGTACCAAATATCACAAAAAATTTCAACACAACCCCTTTTTGGTGAGTGATTCAGTGTCAAAGAGGTGCTCATTTCTGTGCGCTCTTGCCATTAAAATTGAAGCAATCATACTAGAGTAGCCACAATTTTTAAATTCGGTAATAATAGGTCTCCTTTGCGACCCAGTTCAGCTACGTATTTTTCATATAATTTGTAAAAATAAAGATTTACAAATTTTTAAATTAAACTCTTTTAAAAAGATATTTTGTACTGTTAAACGTAATTTAATTTACCGGTTAATAAATCACCAAATAATGCAAAATCTATTTTACAAAAAAGTTGAATTCAAAGCTAAATTAATGTTTCAAATATTTATACATATAAACCTGTGTATGAATATTTTACATAAATGTAGATTTCCGTTCAAATTATGCTCATATGTATTTTCATTATGAATAAAATGACATACATATGTATGTTAAAATATTAACTTACTATTATGCAATATTTATGCAAATTTGGGGTTTGTCACAAAAAAGAGGAAAAACCTTATCTGTCTCTCGAAAAATCTAAGCTCGGTCGCCGCCAAAAAAAATATCTACATAAAAATAAAAAAAATGTTTCTGAGTTTGGTAATTTTTTTTAGAGTTTTTGTAAAAAATTAAAAAATTGTGTGGCAACCCTGAGAATGAAACTGAATTAGGCACACTAACACTTGCTCAGTTTTAGCTCGTGCTTGTTTGTGGCAGAGTCCATCACGGCTCATGTATATATGATAATTATTTTCCTTTTTGAGAGATGCTGAATTTGCTGTTGACTGTAACACCCGATTTACATGATTCAAGTACTTGAAAGCAATTCTTGCTCATTCTCTTTTGTGTTTTCTATTTGCTTTTAGACGTTTCAATTCTGTTGAATTCAAGTTTTTGGTTCTTTAAATGGGAAGCAACGAAAATGCCAAAAGCAAAGCAAGAACGTTGAAACGACTTGACGGTACAGACGCATGTGTACTCGTCCCTTTTCTTCTCACCCCCTCTCCTCCAAATGCGAGCAGAATTGAATTCAATACTTGAACTGTGTAAAAGCAGTCTTAGTATTTCCGCAGCTGCTAGGGATAAAACGATACCATGGAAGCATCGATCCCTGTACTTGGAAGTAGCATCGAAAGAAAGTTCCGATACCTACTTACACCCGATTTACATGATTCAAGTACTTGAAAGCAATTCTTGCTCATTCTCTTTTGTGTTTTCTATTTGCTTTTAGACGTTTCAATTCTGTTGACTTCAAGTTTTTGGTTCTTTAAATGGGAAGCAACGAAAATGCCAAAAGCAAAGCAAGAAAGTTGAAACGACTTGACGGTACAGACGCATGTGTACTCGTCCCTTTTCTTCTCACCCCCTCTCTTCCACATGCGAGCAGAATTGAATTCAATAGTTGAACTGTGTAAAAGCAGTCTTAGTATCGGGCTGAAAGTATCGATTCCTACTTATATCGATATTTGTACATATATAAGAATTGTTTTTAAAAAACGCTATCACATATCTATGAATTTTTGTCAAAATAACTTGTGTGACGATCATTTTTGATTTTAGAAGAATGGTACTTAATCTTTTTAAGAAAAACTTTAAGTTTTAAAACAAAACAAAAACAAGAAAAAGGTGCAAAATCCGATATGTAGTCTTGTAAAATCCCCACAGAATTTTGTTAACAGAATGTGCTTCCTTTTTATGTACGTATGTTATTCGTTATACATAATTATTTATTTTGTACAAAGAGAATATTCAAAATGTATTTCATCCAAATTAACTAATAAAAGTTATTTGTATTATAACACTGGTCAACAGCATTTTTGCAGAGTAACGATGGTATATTTCTGAAAGAAGTAATAATCTTGATGATTTTTGGAGCACAATGTTATAATGTAGTGCATGCATTCATATGGCTAGCTTAGAGTGAAAGGTTGCTAAGTCCATTTGTAGAAATTTTACAGGAGAGAAAAATAATCTTTTAAAACATTTGCTTCAAGAATTTCGCAAGAAGTTCCGTAGCAAATTAAAATATTTAGAATTTGTTGTTAGCTTATCAAATTTTCTGTGCCTCTTTTGGACTAATGGATATTTCGTTTCTACAAGAAATGTTGCCTTCTGATCGCCCTCTTTTTAGTGTTTGTGTGTAGAGGGCAAAGAGAATGTTTCAGAAATAAAACAAGCACGTTCGTTAATCCGTTTTTAATTTATCTTGCTTCCTATAGCCAAATATGAGTTTTCACAGAAAGTGGACTTAGATTAGATGATAATGGGACTTTCTTTGTAGGACTTTCTTTTCGTTGGAAACTAAACTGCCAAAAATTTGTAACTATTCACAATAAAAATTGGAATTAAAAATAAAAGTCCGGGAATAAAATTGTTACTGAATCGGGTTTCGATACAAGAACTATCTTCCGATACCTACTCAGTCCTCGGTTCAAAAGTATCGATACCAAAATTGCTTGGTATCGGACGAAAAGTATCGAGTATGTACTTGTATTTACTGGTATCGTTTTGTCCCTAGCAGCTGCTGTGCAATGAAGATCATGAAAGTGGGGATGTATGATGATTGTAATGCACGATTGAGAGAATACAAAGGTTGCGCCGATCTCGGACCGCTATCCCTCTCTTAACGAATTTGACAGAATCGTTGTTTGCATGACGTCACACTTGTGCAACTTGTTTACGTTTTCCTTGCAACATTTTTTCTTCTTCTTCCATTCTTGCTCACGTTTTGGCATTTCTCTCTCGCAATTGCACCAGTGTGACGTCACACAAAAGTTATTCTCAAAAATCCTCTCTGATCGGCGCAATCTTGTATTCTATCATTCTTGATTGTAATGTATTTTTAACACCCTCTTCACCCTGAGAACTGCTTTACCTCTTGAGTAGCACTTGCTGGGTCTTTGACTGCTTTAAGAGCCAAACATCTGCCCATCCCTGATCTAGAAGACTAAAATGGAGGTTGGTCTCAAGGTGGTCACAGTATGAGCAGATACACTTCCTACGCCCAAAAGCTGTACACACCTTTCTGAGAGTTGGGTTTAAAAATAGTGTTTTGAAGAGCACATGGCGCGATAAACCTCTAGACCGCCTGCATACATACCTCACTTTGCAAAAGTGACCAAGCATCCCTATTTTCCTTGCGTTCATTGTATTCCTTCATGGTGAAGTTGAATTGGCCCTCCATTATATCGCTCAGAGCTGCATGCTTAACAAAACCAGCTATGCCCAAACCGATTTCGAAGATGAATATAATAACCGCCAAAATGGCAAATGACAAAATCATGCAACTATTCTCCTGCAAAGCGCCCCAACAGCCAAGGAAGCAAATGAATGCTATTATAGCGCCAACAATGATTAAAATGATGGGCACAGTCCAGATATGATCGCTGACGAAATTCGAATAGTGCGCATAGTTTAGCTGCGTCGTAGCGCCCACGATGAGAATGAGCAGACCTGTCAACTAAAAGTGTTCCTATGAGTTAGTATTTCAAATGAATAAATGGTATAAATACTCACAGCAAAAAGTAAATTACAAAAAAATGTAATAAACTTTACACACGTTAAGCCTCCAGAAGCCATTTTGCTTTTATCTTTTATTCTTTGATGCAAAAGCTTTCGATTTTAACTGAAAACAATAAACAAATGTTAATATTTAATTACTCATTTGACGTGTTCAGAATCGTTTAAAACATAGTGAAACAAAACAGTTAAGCTTTCGATATTAACTGAAAACAATAAACAAATGTTAATATTTAGTTACTCAGTTGACGTGTTCAGAATTGTTTAAAACATAATGAAATAAAATAGTGAAACGTGTTCCCTATGGTTTAAAATATACACATACATTTAAGTACATTATAAAAAATACAAAACATACTACATATGTCGCGAATGGCCGATCGTTGTAAGTTTATTTTGCATATCTCTTATTTAGCAATCAATCCAACATCTAACTGCTTGACTGTCATTGCATGTGGAACGTTTGTAAATGGCACCTTCAGCGAGGCAAAAGCGCTCATTCCCCGCCACCTGCACGCATCGCAACCAGACGGCCGACCGAGTGCTAATTAACTATCTACCAGAGATCCATGATGCAATAATACAAGGTGTTATAGACTGGCAGCTTCTCGCTCTAATTCCGCCATATTGACTGCCTTAGGTAGTGTTACTTCTTTAACAATTCTTTGCCTAATAATACAGTTGAATGTTTTTTTTTTTACTTTTTTCTCAGTATACACATTTTGTTTTCTTAAAAAGGTTTTTTAACTTATTTTATTTCATTTTAAATATTTTTTTAATATTTTTATTGAGCTTTGTACCACGAAAATTGAAAAAGCAACAAAGTCTAAGCGGTAGAAGTTATAGCACTATTTCCGAGATCACCACATCTCCTCATCAGACTTCTTTTTTCTAGACTTCAGCAGGGATCGAACCTGCGTATTCGATGTTCAAAGTCAGAAGCGTTAACCACTGAGCTATGTACATCCCGTTATTTTATTTCATTTCATTACGAATACACTATAAAAAAGCAAATTTTGTTTTGTAGAAAATATGAAATTTATATTTTTCCCCCAAACGGAGATTAATTTCTTCCCGTTTTTCTTCTTATTCTACTGAGCTAAGGCAGTATCAAGCTTGTATTATTGCATCATGCCAGAGATCTACACAAGTGGATGCATTCTGCACGTACTCTGCACCTCATGCAGGGTTGCCACTTTGGTAAATTGTTACCAAAATTGGTAGAAAAAATTTGGGTTGGCATAAGATAAGTTTTTTCTCATTTTGCTAAATTTTTTTTTATTATTTTGTTTGAAAAACAAATAAAACTTTCCGTTCCCGCTTTCTTTTTCGTAGTTATCTTTATATTAAAAAATTTCTTTCCAAAAGTTTAGTCTACTTTAATGTATTAATTTTCAAGCGCTTTAGTGCGCACTTTTTATATACATACATTTGCGTAAATGTATATCGATAAAAGGCGAACATAATATGCTCCATTCAAAACTCATTTTAATGGAATCCCGAGGAGCTTTTTGTTGCCTAAATATTTTAAATGATTATTTAAATAAAAAGAAAAAATGGACAGGTATGTAGTTACGCACTATAGTTGTTCGCAAACAAAATTAAATCAACGCCATTTTTATCAATGGCAATAGTTAAATGAAAAACCTAAAAAGACTGGTTGCAAAAAAATTCAAAACAAAATCAACAAGAATTTTTAGCTGCACATTGTTGGTTATCTACTCAAATGTTATGGGCTATAAGAGTAAGAGAGTAAAAATCAAAAGATCGAAATATAGACAAACATTTTTTCAATTTTTCTAAATGCTGTAGTTAGCTTGAATCCTTGATTTTTAGGGGTTTGGTTAAAGCGCAAACAATATTCTTAAAAGCAAATACCAAACAATTTTTAATTAAAAAACATTGTGAATACTAAAAAAATCACCAAGCGGTTTTTTGAGTCACTGTATTCGTCTATTATAACTCCAGTTAAAGTTTTTCTAAATGATGAATTTTCGTGTTTGCCTTTCGTTTTTCGCTTTTTGTTTGAAGGAAACTGAGAATAACTATACCATTAATATGATCTCAAATACCGTATAATTAATTAAATAAAAAATATCAGACCTATAGGTTTTATTAAAATAACCAAAAAAAAACATCCGATTAGGGGGCTCTTGGAGTAGTCGAGAGAAAGATTTCGCTGAAGATTTACGGGCCTTTACGCGTTAGCGACGGCGAACCGCAGACGATGGTATGATGAGCTGTATGAGCTTCACAACGACATAGACATATTGCAGCGAATTAAAATACAGTGGCTCCGCAGATCCAGTTATGCAAATATTCAACTTGGAACCCGCTGGTGGTAGCAGAGGCAGAGGGACGCCCCCACTGCGATGGAAAGGCCAAGTGGAGAAAGGAAGAGAAACGACTGGGCGTGCTTTTTTGAACTCAGCCAAAAGTTATTGGTTGATATTTTCCAGATTTGGTAGATTTTTTTTAAGCGGATGGTAAGAGCTTTTCTTTGTCAGTGGTAACCCTGACCTTATGCTAGTTTTTGGTACAAGGCCAGTATGCAGCTCTCAAGAAAACGGTCAAGATAAAAATTGCCATTATTTCGTGTGTGTGTCCAAGGAATTTTGACATGTGATACTACACCAGCCTGTGGCCTCACTCTTTCCTCAAGAAATAATGGAACGGGCACATATTTCTGTTGCAATCATGGGTTGTCTTTTGCTCTTTTTTCACAAAAAACTTTAGAAAAGTAGAAAGTAGAGTTAGTAGAAAGCGTAGCAAATTTCTTAAGAACTGCGTACTGCCCCAAGAAAATTGTACACAAGAAAATTTCTTAGCTATTCCTTGTACGTCATTTTACATGGAGTTCTTGCTTTTCTTGAGAGCTGCATACAGATACAAGTGGCGTGAGGAACGCGTGAAGAAAAATGTTTCTTTGACTCACCCGCCAACTCTTGATATAATTTGTTGATATACATCTTAAGCCATCTAGAAACAAGTAGGGATGCAACATCGTTCATCGTTCATTTTCAAGAGCCAAACCTCGATGTCAAAAATATCGATGTTTATGAACGATGCATCGATGTTTTCAATAAATTATTTGTAAGTTTAGTGTTTAGTATAATTATAACCAGAACACATCTAAATATATATCGAGGGCTTATGTTCAATACCCTATATCTGCAATTTTCACAAAAACTACTTTGTGATGTTTGTAAGTCCCATCTGGGATTTACCTGACATCACTGATGTTAATTCTGACTTTGCAATTTAATGTAAATTCTTCTGTCAAGCGTTATAGTACAAGGTTAGCATTAATATAACCGATGCCAATTAAGCCTTAGGTGGATTTTTCAGAATCTCATTTGTGAGAAGTGCAGAGAGAGGGTATTGAATATAAGCCCTCGACATATATGTTTAACATCAATTCAATTTATTTGTCAAAGGTCAAAAAACAATTATTTATATATATTTTATCTGCTTTAGTATTGTTGCCCCAGCCTCTGAAAACAACCGTTAACTTGCGACTAAGGCATCCAATCCCGGACCATTTTGTGAATCACGGGATTTTGGGATCTTAAATTGGTAATCCAGGGATCCCGGGATATCTCGAGATATTACTACCATAAATTTAAATATGGTAACAAACTAGTTTTGTAGTCTTGCTTTAGTGCGGATACTAGAAATAAAAATTAATTTGTGTTTTTAACCAAAGAAATATAAATGTCTTTATTTCATATCAGTTTAAAAAGCTAATTACAAAGAAAATAAACTAAAAACAGACATTTTTACAAAAGTTAAAAAATAAGAGATCATCTTTACACTTGCATATCTATATATATAAAAATGGTGTGAAAAATGTTCATCAATTGAGAACGGTTTGTCAGATTTGGCAAACATTTTATTTTTTTAGATGTTCGTAATTGCCAGGAGAAGGTTTTTACGGAAGAAAATTTTGGGAAAATCCTCCGGCGAATTCGGGAAATTGGAAAAATCGAAATTGATTTTTTTGTATGTGCGATTCCTTCGGAATGGCTTTCGAATGGAAAATTCTAAGTGGAAAACTGGGAAAAACCCGGAAGAACGCGAAATTTTTTTTTACCAAAATTTTGCATTTTATTGCATTATTTGATGATTTCGGACGATGTAAAGGTGGAAATCGCTCAGGCGGTTACAGCGCCAAATAATAAGAAAGGTGGAAAATTCGTTGTGAAGCTTGGAAAATTTCGGATAATTGTGAAACAATTTGCTCCTAAAGGATCGAGCTACGCTAAAAAAATCCATTTGGTACGTAGGTAGCCTTTTGCCTAGATTAGCATATAGGATCAATTTTTTCCGTTAAGGGGGCCAGGGAACGATCTATTCGAAAAAATCTTATTTATGGTTCGATTCGCTTGAAATTCGATACCCGTATTATAGATATGCGTAGAATAGAATTGAGTCATTGTTTTACCGTTCGAAAGGTGTTTGAAGGCGCCGCAAACATGCGGGTATTGGCTAATTAATATTTTTGACAATTTTTTTGTGCTGATTACGAACCCGTAAGCATAAAGTTTTCATCAGCTCAAGATTTTAAGAAAAACGAGGTCAAAGCGTCAAAAAATCGCTTGCTTGATTGAACTTTGCTTGATGGCCACTTATAGTAATTTGATGAACAGGAAAAACTGATTTTGGGAATTTTGAGTACCTACCGCAATTAAGCAAAAGGCGATAGAACCTTCCACAGGCTTAAATAAAGGCTTGGACTCCTGACTTCAATCCCTGAAAATACCATTCCTGCACCTTGACCCCAAGGTCACCTATAGTCGTTTATTGAACAGCTAACACTAATTTTTACACACTTTTTATTCACTTGCATAATTTTCCAGTATTTTTTTTATTGTTGGACGATAAAAAGTAATTGGGTACAGGTGACCATCAGGGCAAGGTGCAGGAATAGTATTTTCAGGGATAGTAGTCTGTAGTTCTAGCTTTTATTTAGGCCTAAGTGGAAGGTTCCATCACCTTTTGTTTCCTTGCTAGAACTTCTAAAATATTGCAAAAAACGCTTTTTTTTGACACTTTCACCACGTTTTTCTCAAAACTTGGAGCTGATGGAAACTTTATACTTACGGATTCGTAATCAGCACAAAGAAGTCTATCAAAAACAGCTTTAACATTTGACGCATCAAAATCGGTGTTGCCCTGTGTTACCTACACTAATTATATAAAGAGAAGTTCCTTCTTTTTATAAGAGGTGATCTCGCGAACGGCTGTACCTTTTGAAATGTTGGCCACCTACTGCAGACTTTCGTTATATTAAGGGAGAGTGGCATCACCCATACATATCGAAATTTTCATACCGTATATCTCTGGAAGTAAGACCTGCTTCAGTTGAAATCTGGCAGCACTCTACACACCAAAGAACTTCAGCAAAGAAAATTGATTTTGGACGATTTCATGCAAAATCCACACATCTCCCAATGTCGGTTAGTAAAATTGCTGAAAATTGGAAGGTCTACGGTTCAAAATGTATTGTCAACACGGTTGCCGTTTTGGTCCATATGGACCAAATTTGGTAAATTTTTTTTCGTTTGGTCCATTGGTCCAATGCTTTTTGAAATGGTCCATTTCACAATGCTTTGGTTAGGTTATTATCACCCTTTCACTTCATGCAATATTTTTTAATTTTTATACCTTTCATGAGCATGAAATGGTATTATAACTTTGGTCCGATGTTTGTAAGTACCAGAACAAAAAGAGATAGACCCATTAAAATGTATACTTATATGATCAGAACGTCGAGCTGAGTTGATTTANCATATAAAGTATATCTTCCATACCTCTGATTGTTTAGATGCGATTTTTTATATAAGTATGTAACTCCTCTATCGATGTATGCAGATGTATTCAAAAGCAGTAATCTGTCAAAGTAAAATTTGCAGATGTTCAAGAAAGGTATGAAGCCTTCGGCATAGCCGAAGACAGCGCTGCTCTTACTTGTTTCTATTTAATTTATGAATTTTGGCAACACCTGCTAAAATTTGAATAATCCACTGATCTTCAAATATGGCATCGCTAATCATCTGTGAAAGCACGCTTCAAAAAATTCTCCGGTTTCTTGCTAATTTCAATTTAATGTTCAATTTAAATGTTCCTTTGAATTCATGTATTTACCCCGAATTTCCACTAGGCATTGAAATAACAAAAAATTTACGCCATTTGAAAAAATGCCATGTGGAAATGAACTTAATGACTATTTTATTTTACAACGCTTTTATCAGCTTGCAATGTTGTATGTCCAGACCACCACATTATAAATATATCAAAGGTATTTATGGCAAACCTAGTCTAGATATTAACCTCGTCGTAGGTATCCTATCAAAGACATACAATTAGAAAAACTCTAGAGATAGATGTCGCCTCACCAGAAGAAGTTAAAAATATGCACTACATACGCTACTGCGGAAAGGACGACACGCCATTTCTTTAAATGAAATTAATTGCTGCTATATGTATGTATGTAGTTACATATGTAGGCATATACTAAATGTGAGCAAACAACATTTTGCTTGCATAGTCTTCTGTTCTCTTTTCAACGCAAGTTGAATTATTTTAGTATCTATTGCAAAATTTTATACAGACAAGACCAAAAAGTATAAAATAAATTTAAAAAAAACTTTTTAACTACCACGCTTTGAATGTTGTATGTCCAGACCACCATTTATACTAGCTGCATTTTTTTGTACGCGAGCGACAAAGGAACGCTCAACTCGGGTAAAATTTCCTGTTGGCTACTTAATCAACCCTGTTGGTAGCTGGCATGAAAATGTGATTAGTTCGCCGGGATTTAGATACAAAAACCAATTTAAATGAGTAATTATGCGAGGTATTTGCGTAATATATATACTCTTTTAAAATATAAGTCACGTATAAAAGGAAGCAAAAATTTCCCTCTCCACTTTCCCATTAACAATTCACATTAGAGCAGTTTTTTCACTTACCAACACTAGCCTTCTGGTCGCGTATTTTTTAACCGACCTGGCTGAGCTCGGATAAATAGCCGAGTTTGTGTTGTTGCTTTGCGTGTATTTCGTCATTTAAGCGAGTGTTCTTTTGTAGCTCGGTTGCAAAAGAATGCACCTACTATAAATGTAGCAAAGCTATTTATGGAAAATTCTAGATATCACCCTAGTCTAGATATCAACCCCGTTGTAGGCATCATACCAGGGAGATGTCGCCCCGCCAGATGAAGTTAAATATTGCTCCTAAATATATGCACTATTTATATACGTCACAGCGGAAATGGACGACACGCCATTTCTTTAAATGAAATAAACTGCTGCTATATGTATGTATGTACATACATACGTATGTATGTTTATACTAAATGTGAGCAAACAACATTGTGCTTGCATAGTCTTCTGTTCCCTTTCACTGCAAGTTGAATTATTTTAACATCTATTGCAAAATTTTGTACAGACAAGACCAAAAAGTAGAAAAAATTAAAAATAAAATAAAACTTTTTAATATACAACACTTTTATAAATGGACAGAATTTGTTTTGATAACTTTTGATTTTGAAATTTTAGCAAAAGTCATTATAAACAATTAATGGCATTGAAAATGAAAAGCGTGGGGCGCATGTAATACACTTGAATTGATATGAAAAGTAACATATGTATGTATGTGGTCATATGAATAACGACCGCTTAAAATCGATCTCAAATTTGTACTTTCGCTGTAGAATGTTATGTACGTGGTTTGACTATTGTCAATGAAATCGAATGCTTTGTACTGCATGCGCTCCACGTTTTTCGTTTTCAATGTCATTAATTGTTTATAACGACTTTTGCTAAAATTTCAAAATCAAAAGTTATCAAAACAAATTCTGTGGGATTGAGAAATATTATTTTCTACTTTTTAGTCCATTTATAAAAGCGTTGTATATTAAAAAGTTTTGTTTTTCTTTTATTTTTTTTTAATGTAATGACACGATTATTTGTTAATGCCCGACTTTGTCATTTTGCCATTTAATGCCTAGTGGAAATCCAGCATTAGTTTTGAAAACTTGTAAGTACATGTATGTATCTGAAAGTGAGTACTTTATTTCTTTATTAATATGTATGTACAAGGCCGTATTTAGGGGGGGGNAGTTTTGAAAACTTGTAAGTACATGTATGTATCTGAAAGTGTGATCTTCATGTCTTTATTAAGTGTATGTATATTAAATTTATCCTCATATGTAAATATTATAAATGTTACTTTAAAAAATATTAAATATACGATTGTACATAATGCACTTTGTACGCAATATGTAAAAAACGTAATTGGCATATTTTCTTGATAAAGAGCAACAAACTCCACTCAATTTCCCGATGTTATAGAAATTGGTCCATTTTTTACGATTTGGTAAATTTTTTGGACGGGAAAATAAATCCATCCATCGACCCGCAAGAACTTCTTCCCGGTATAACGCTTTCGTCAGGTTATTTAAGACGGCAATAGAGGATATGCCTTCTGTCGACCACAAAACCAAACGTGAACGTGAATTGCTGGCGAAAACGTTGGACCAAATGTCTCAATAAAAAAATGCGTGTGTAACACCGTACACATGATAGAAGTGAAACTTCTTAAAAAAGGTGTGAGTACCAGGTACCTACTCACGAAATTGGATGTGTAAACATATGTAAGTTTACGGTTCGGCAAACCATTAGCCCATTGAGTTACATACATAGGTTTGGTTAGAAATCAAACAATAATTTCATTTCATCTTATTAATTTTCTGATATACATATAATTTATTTATTCATTTTCCGGTGACACCACCTTATATGAATTCGCGCTGCTAGCATCCATACGACCAGGTTGTAATAGAAGTAATTGTATGTTTAACAAATAAATGAAAATGTTTATAATGCAATCAATAGATCCTTACGAATTCGCAATTACCAAGACACTAAGTAACGTACGCACTTTTGTTTGCAAAATGCATTTATTTAAGTTGAAAGAAGACAAATTCCCTTGTTCGGCATTTATTCTTAATCGCTTTCTATCTTCCAAGGCGAATTCATATATTTTTATTACGAATTCATATATTCATGTGGTAGCAAGAGTATAAAAACATAAAATTACCTTATAAATTAAAAGCATAAGTATCACATGTATTCGTAGTCCAATTCACGAAATCATTTCATCGATCTGAGTAAAAACTAAGTGCATAAACTCTATTTCGCGTTAGTTGAAATCATGAAATGGTGTTCATTCATTCAGTTTATACACAAACGCATGAAATGATTTCATGAATTGGCCTACGCACAGTGGTGGTAAATGACAGAATGAATTACAACAAACACATCCTTTTGACATAATGCAAGCCGAAAACGTTGGTTCAAATCAATCCGCAATCGAGTTGGACGTTTTGCCCACAAACATTGCAATTTTGCGAGCAGTCTCATTGTAAAATCTCATTTTAACAATTTCATAGTTTCGGCTTATGGTCCGATTATGCATACTTCGCATAACTTCGCATAAATTTCAAAGTGTAATTCCGTACGTATTTTGTATGTATTCCATTACCCAGAAATTAGCAGAACTTTAAAAAACTTAGGGATCTGTTGAGTTTAGATTTTGCTTCACATTTTCTTAAGTAACACTTTTAGTGCACTGGTACAAATGGTTGTGCGAAGTTATGCGAAGTATGCATAATCAGACCCTTACATTTATAAAATTCAACGAAAGCACGTACCTATTTCGGCTGAGTTATCCATTTTCGGCTATTTAGTGTACAAAATAAACGCAAATTAAATGAGTTTGTACAACATGGCCATTAATGTAGCGATAAGTTGTACAACTTGCCAAAAAATAAAAATTTTTTGATTTTTCATACAACCAAGACATAAATTCACTCAACAGGCCCACAAACGGCGCAATATAGAGCAAAATAATACCACGTTGAACCAACGGACGCTACGTTTATGGCTTTCTCGGGCAAAAATTTCAACTGCTCCTGTAACACTACCTTATATAAGTTGGCCTTGCTATCATCCTCACATATCTTCATCAGAGTATACCAACGAAGGTCGAGTTAATACAAGGAGATAGCGAGAGCACACAACTACTCTAGAAAATTATACGCACAATAACGAACATGAACAAATGTACAACAAACACATAATTTTTGACAATCAGTACAGTTCGCATTTATATCAACGAGCAGCTTATTAGATTTGTTTTCGTTTGTACTACATATGTGCATATGCATATATATACTCGTACACAAACATATGGACATACACAAACATATGTACATACGTACAAATATATATACAACCATTCAAACATATGTACATACATGAAAACATTGGTGTCCATAAGTACATACATATGCCCATCAGTACATCAACGAAGCCCGTTTGCTTTATCATAAATATATCCATACAAACATATGTACATATGTACGAATGGATATAGTTACGCGAGGCACGCTTGCATCATTTATACATACATATATTGCTTGGTAGCGGCAGAGCTGAAATGCGCACAGAGTTCGTTCATACATACATATATATGTATACACCCTGTAGGGAAACCCCGAACTGGTGAACCAAATTTGTAGTTCCGTACTAGATCTTTATCGCCAAAGACGAACTAGACCGATAGTAACTACATCGCCACCAGTTCAAAAGCCAGCGATATGTGGTACTTTTAGAAACAATTTTAGAAATCTATATCTAAAATGACGAATTTAGAACTGGTTCAAAATTATAGAAAAAGGGATGCAGAACGAACTAGATCTCATCTGGCGAATTTTGAACTAGTTCGAAACTACTGAAAAGGGGATGCAGCGGAGGCTTGTTTACTTTAAACGATTTTTGCTTGGCGGGTTTTTCGTTCAAATACGGTTTCAGTTTGCACGTCGAAGATGCTTTTTCACAGTTTGGTAATACAAAACTAATATTTGTGTTAACATCTTAGCATTATGGGACCTTCTGGAACATAACCAATAACAGTCAGCACCTCTGCAAATTGAGCTACAGCCAAAGGTATGTAAACGTGTTTTCAAATGCACAATTTAATTTACATTCATTCAAACAGATTTGATTTCAGATTGAAAATACATCTCTGCAAATAATTAAAAATTGCTACCATGGTAACCCAAAACAAAACATCTTGTTACTTTTTTCGTTTACAACTGGTACGAAACTATAGAAAATGGGGTGCAAGGCGAACTAGATCCCATATGTCGAATTTAGGACTGGTTCTGAACTATAGAAAAGGTAATGCAGCGGGGGACAATTTCCAAAAGATATTTATCGATAACTAGTAGCAGGGATGGGCGTAATCAGGAAAATGAATAATTAAATAAAAAAAAATAAGAATAAGCTTTCATTCATCATTCCAACAATTTTGAATGACGAATAAATTTTTATTCTTCATTCAAGCCCTTGCGAATGATGAATAAATTTTTATTCATCATTTAAGTAATTTCAAGTAACGAATAAATTTTTATTCTTCATTCAAGCACTTGCGAATGATGAATAAATTTTTATTCATCATTCAAGTAATTTCAAATAACGAATAAATTTTTATTCTTCATTCAAGCACTTGCAAATGATGAATAAATTTTTATTCATCATTCAAGTAATTTCAAATAACGAATAAATTTTTATTCTTCATTCAAGCACTTGCGAATGATGAATAAATTTTTATTCATTATTCAAATATTTTCAAATAACGAAGAAATTTTTATTCATCATTTAAGCACTTTCGAATGATGAATAAATTTTTATTCATTATTCTAATAAGTTCAAATAAAGAATACATTTTTATTCTTCATTCAAGTAATTTAAAATAACGAATACATTTTTATTCATCATTCAAGTAATTTCGAATGAAGAATAAATTTTCATTCATGATTCAAGTAATACTGAATAACGCCCAATTTTTCATTTATTGTATAAGCATGAAAATAAGTATGTATGTACTTATTTAATTATCTATATATGTACATATGTACATATATAATACGTGAAGGGATTTTTGTCCAGGTCAGCAAATCTGCACCGTTCATTCGATTTGAAAAAATGGGGTGTCAAATAAAGGGCTCGGTCTGTAGAAGTGCTATAAGGTTTTACTTTTTCGAAAAGTGTTGCCACCTTTAAACAATTTAAATCCAAATATTTAAAAAAATAAATTAATTAGTACAATATGGGTATCAATCTAAATCGATTTGAAGAGGTTGTATTTTTTTATTACATACAAGGGGGTTGCCACCTGCTTAAAATAATAAATTCAATTTCAATTATGGAAATTATATAGGTGAAATATTCATCACAGTATGGGCGTCGGGCGGGAGAGGTTTAAGGAGGTTTTAGTTTGGAAATATTTAAAGAAGGGTTGCCACCTAATCTAAAAATTGAAAGTAATTAAAATATGCAGTAGTTACTTAGGTATGTGAAATATTAAAACATGGGTATCAAGCAAAAGTGAGTTGAGAGCTTTGAGCATCCAGACTATTTTTGTGGGTTTTAAAAGCGGTTGCCACCTGTTTTAAATGTTAAATTCAAATTAAATTAAATTAAATTATTAATAGATGGATATCAGTCGAAATAAATTTCAACCCAGTTTATTTCTAATCTACATGCAGGAGCGTTGCCACCTGTTCAAAATATCAGGTTTAAGGTGAACTAAAGCACATTGGGTAATGAAATTATATATGGGTGTCAGACGATAGAGTCCTAAGAACGTTTTAGTATAAAAATATTTTCAAGAGGGTTGCCACGTAATTGAAGTGGAATTTATATATGTGTGTTAAACTGAAGAGCGTTAAGAAATCTTTAGAATATTTTTGAAGCGTTTGAAGAGGATTGCCACCTGTTTGAAAATATTCAAAATCTGAAAATATTTCGAAAATTCTATAAAAATGTATTATGTTTGAAATGTAATTAGTGATGGGCGAAATAGCGATTTTTCAGTATCAGTGATTGCGATTTATAAATCACAGTGATTTTTATGGCTATTGTGATCGCTAGTTCTTTTAGTAACATACAAATGTATAGTAGTTCTAATAAATGATGACAAACCGTGGAACGGTTATGAAAAAACGCAATATACATACATATGAATAATTAAAAATTGTAAAATCACCATTTCTAACATGATAGATAAAAATTTCCATTCGCAACTTCTGTTGACTAGCTATTGCCAGATGTGATATTCATTCTCAGCGAAATATCATGCGAGGAGGAAAATCACCTATCACTGATGCTGTGGCCTAGCAGTATCAGTCACCAAACTTGCATTAGGTTTGTTCGTGGATAATTCAGCAAGAATTATCCAACACTCAAAATATCAGAGAGGAAGAAAAAATTCTCTCAAATTCTCTCTCATGTTAAGAATTTGCATGAATTTGCAAGTTTCCCTGCCAGTTGGTGTCCAGGGTTGCATTTAGTGTTGAGTGATATTTCACAACCGGTGATTTTATCACTGTGATTTAAAAATCGCTTATAGTGACTGATACTAGGCCACAGCATCAGTGATTGGTGATTTTCCTCCTCGCATGATATTTCGCTGAGAATGAATATCACATCTGCCAATAGCTAGTCAACAGAAGTTGCGAATGGAAATTTTTCTCTATCATGGTAGAAATGGTGATTTTACAATTTTTAATTATTCATATGTATGTATATTGCGTTTTTTCATAACCGTTCCATGGTTGTTTTAAATGGGCATTTTCAGGTACGCAGTTTAATTTTCTTGGTAGCGCTATATGCGTTCCAGTTTTTTATTTCAAAATGTGTCTCAACGAGTAAAGATGGCTGCAAATATTAATAAAAAACGAAGTGAAATATGGCCATTTTTTAACGGATAAATGAACCTTTTCCCTTTTTTCCCTACACTAATTTTTCGACTGAAATCCCGAAGGGTAGGGAATTATCCCTACATGTACCAACACTGAATTGTCATCATTTATTAGAACTACTACACATTTGTATGTTACTAAAAGAACTAGCGATCACAATAGCCATAAAAATCACTGTGATTTAAAAATCGCAATCACTATTTTCACTGATACTGAAAAATCGCTATTTCGCCCATCACTAATTACATTTCAAACATAATAAATTTTTATAGAATTTTTAAAATATTTTCAGATTTTGAATATTTTCAAACAGGTGGCAATCCTCTTCAAACGCTTCAAAAATATTCTAAAGATTTCTTAACGCTCTTTAGTTTAACACACATATATAAATTCCACTTCAATTACGTGGCAACCCTCTTGAAAATATTTTTATACTAAAACGTAGGACTCTATCGTCTGACACCCATGTATAATTTCATTACCCAATGTGCTTTAGTTCACCTTCAACCTGATATTTAATTTGAATTTAACATTTAAAACAGGTGGCAACCGCTCTTAAAACCCACAAAAATAGTCTGGATGCTCAAAGCTCTCAACTCACTTTTGCTTGATACCCATGTTTTAATATTTCACATACCTAAGTAACTACTGCATATTTTAATTACTTTCAATTTTTAGATTAGGTGGCAACCCTTCTTTAAATATTTCCAAACTAAAACCTCCTTAAACCTCTCCCGCCCGACGCCCATACTGTGATAAATATTTCACCTATATAATTTCCATAATTGAAATTAAATTTATTATTTTAAGCAGGTGGCAACCCCCTTGTATGTAATAAAAAAATACAACCTCTTCAAATCGATTTAGATTGATACCCATATTGTACTAATTAATTTATTTTTTTAAATATTTGGAATTAAATTGTTTAAAGGTGGCAACTCTTTTCGAAAAAGTAAAACCTTATAGCACTTCTACAGACCGAGCCCTTTCATTTGACACCCCATTTTTCAAATCGAATGAACGGTGCAGATTTGGTGACCTGGACAAAAAATCCCTTCACGTATTATATATGTATATATGTACATATGTACATATATAGATAATTAAATAAGTACATACATACTTATTTTCATGCTTATACAATAAATGAAAAATTGTGGGTTATTCATTATTACTTGAATCATGAATGAAAATTTATTCGTTATTTGAAATTACTTGAATGAAGAATAAAAACGTATTCTTTATTTGAACTTATTAGAATAATGAATAAAAATTTATTCATCATTCGAAAGTGCTTGAATGATGAATAAAAATTTCTTCGTTATTTGAAATTAGTTGAATGATGAATAAAAATTTATTCATCAATCGCAAGTGCTTGAATGAAGAATAAAAATTTATTCGTTACTTGAAATTACTTGAATGATGAATAAAAATTTATTCATCATTCGCAAGTGCTTGAATGAAAAATAAAAATTGATTCGTCATTCAAAATTGTTAGAATGATTAATAAAAATTTATTTTTTTATTTGAATAATAATTCATTCAAAAACGCCCATCCCTGATTCCAGCTATTTACAACATATAGAAAATTAAAAAAAAAGTCGTGTAAATTTCGAACCTTTTACTCTGAATCTTTAGAACAATTAATGATGGAATTTTATTTGATTATAAACAACAATGTGCAACTAAAAATACCCGTTGATTTTTTTTTTTAATTTTTTTGCCGCCAGTCTTTTGTGGTTTTTATCATTTAACTATTGCCATTGATAAAAAATGGCGTTGATTAATTTTTTTTTGCGAACAACCATAGCACGTAATTGCATAATACTATAATAATAATCATTTAAAATATTTATGCAATTAAAAGCTCCTCGGGATTCCACTAAAATGACTTTTTAATGGAGCACGATATGTTCGCCTTATATCGATATACATTTATACGTATGAATATAAAAAGCATTCGAAAATTAATGCAATAAAGTACACTACATTTTGGAAAGAAATTTATAATATAAAGATAACTACGAAAAATAAAGCGAGAACGAAAAGTTCAACAAAAATCTACCAAAATGAGAAAAAATTTACCTTTTTACCAACCCAAATTTTTTCTACCAATTTTGGTAACAATTTACCAAAGTGGCAACCCTGGTTGCAGTGTTGTTGGAGGGACTTTTCGGCATAAGAGTCATAGGAACAGCACTTGGCATCAAACGTGCCTTTCCTGTACCTCCCGGTGTATTTGTGAAATCTGCTCCTTTAAAATGTTTAACACACAGCAAGGCATTTCGCTGCACCTCTGCCCCACAGCTGCTTTCGCAACGCTCCTTACGCGAAGGACTTTGAGGCATGTTAAAAAAATTAGTGATATCTGCTTTATAGAGTTGTCAAACTATCGATGGCACTATCGATAGTTTCAATTTTTTTAGACTATCAATACTCATTGATAGTTTTTTCTTATACTATCAAAAATATCGATAGTTTAGTAGGACCAATTATTTTGAATTAAAATCTTTGTTTTTTAGCGTGATGCCGACGTCATATTCAAATATGCGCGCATTTAGGCCAAAATACATACATATGTTAATCGTAAATCCTGTTTTGTTTGTATAACTTGTGTTTGTTTTTGAACTTTCTAAAAAGAGAAGTATTTTGGCTAAGGATTTACTTAATTTTGAATGATTATAACTTTTATAAGATAATATTAATAATACATATAAGCAAGTCACCCATTCAAGCAATAAAGAAGAGTGTGTTAGTGAAAAGGTGTGAGAGTATTGAAAATTGAAAGGGGAATGTGTAACGGCCCGGTAACGAACATTCAAAAAAAAAACAACGATAGTAACGAGCGTAACGAAATATAGGAAATAAAAGAAAAACAAGTTGAAGTTTAAAGGTTTGGTTCTCATGAGAGCAACGTCATTTTGCCTTTTACCTGTATTTATGCATGATTCAATAATTAAAGGTTTGCTCATTAGTGACATTCGAGTTTTGACACTCCCTTAACTCCCTTACAAAAGGTTGCACACACACACGCACCCACCCACTAAGGGAGCCGATTTTGTCAGGAGAGAGCGAGAAAACTGTTTTCTGAGCAAACCTTTTATTATTGTGCCTTGGCTTGGGTGAACTCGAAACGACGTCAAATCGAATTAATTTTTTCCACACAAAATTTGTACTCTTTTACACTAAACTTTAATGATTCTTTTAATTCAGATTGAAAAGTTTGAAATTTTTGGGAATGTTCGCCGATTGGGTTTTGTTTTTAAATATTCCACACAATTTGAAATTGGATTTGTATGGTTTTTGATAAGATTTTGAGTATCGTTTTGCGGTTCGCCAGCGAGTGGTTTTTGCGGCCCGCCGGCGAACTGTGCTTTTCATCGGACGGCGAGTTCGCCGGCAAGTCGTTGGCGAACGTCACCGGCGAACAAATTGCCGTTTGGCAAATTGGGTTTAAATACACGGAACTGCACTAATACATTCACAAAAACCATCGTTTTTTAACCATTTCTTTATTAAATCCTTTCATAAATCATATATTTTTAGAATTAAACACAATTAAGCTACATTTTAGTATTAAGAAATCGACACTTCTGACAGTTTCTTTTATCCCCGTATTCGGCTTTGTTTACTTTTACTTGAAAATGGCCCATCTTGTATTCTATCGCTTCTGATGTGTGTATAGGTTATTTATTTGTATACATATAAAAAGAAAATATCAAAGCATAGCCCACATAACTTAAAATAACGTAAAAGGCACGTTTATTACCTTTGGAGTTCAATAAAAATACTAAAAAGCCAATTTAGAGTTTATTTCAGAGTTGTATTCATTAAGTACTTATTCACAATTCACTCCGCAAACTTCTAGGTCTTAATGCAAACTACTTTCAGCGAGAATAAAGACACGCCACTTTGCCGTTTCTGATGCGACTGAAGAAGCAACCCAACAAACATTTAGCAACCCAACAAATCTCTAACGTTGTTTCTCAACAGTACCGCAGGTGGAGGATCATAGCGTTCTCAACAAAAAGGGCATTTTTCTTTTTATGAAAAAAGGACTGTTTCTCAAGTTGAGAAAATGCTAGTTCTCAACTTAAACTCCAATGTAATTCTCCAATTGGTCTCAAACATATCATTGAAATACTGAAATTGAAATAGTAAAATACCTTATACCTTTTTGATTGAAATGACATACATAGATGAATTTAAATATTAATTTTTCATTTTATTACTCCTTTTGTATTATGTACAGTATACAGTCCGACAGTAATTTTGCCACTTGATTCACTTCGCCTTTTATTTTCTTTCAAGATAATTCGAGGATACTTTGAAGATTATTTACTTTTTGTTGGTAATTTTCCTCTTTATATAGCTTTCGTTTTTCATTTGATAAATAAACATTCGTTTCTCTATTACTTTTTACGTATCTGCGTGTCGGTTAGAGATGAGTTGGATATCAACTTAAGAACTATGAATTTCTCCAAAGTTAGAGAAATATTTTTTTGGTGTTTATTGGGAAACGAAATACGAGAACACAACAGCGTAAAGGCATAACCATAAAATAATTGGTACAAAAATATCAAAACAGAGGTGGAGGTTGAAGAGCTGCTGAAGTAAACAGCCTTTGTCTCGGCGGTAATGAATTGGTGTCCTGTAAATAGCCATTCAACATCGAAAAATACATTTTTTTAGCAACTAACTATCCCTGAATGCAAACAGCAAAACAATTTGCAGGATTATTGTTCGCGAACATCATGAAATATCCACACAGGTATAAGTACGTGTATACATATGTACACAAATGCATATGTGCATACATATATGTACATATAAATATGTGCAAATATACTCACTCAACAACCGAAAACCTCAGCATTGATAATAAAATTGCTACACACATAAAACAAAGCACAATCGATGTTGAGGCGAATACAACAGAAAGTTCGAAATGCTGGAGCATAAAGCAATAAACTCTGTTTTAAACGTTCTCTGCAATAAAGGAATGCGAATGGTGTCCAAAAGAGACAAACGAATTGAAATTTATGTTCAACTAACTGGTGGCTAATGCCAGGAGTGTTACTACGCAATGTTGCTTCGGCTCGACTGTTGAAGGATACATATGCAACTGTTGAGCGGCTCCATGTATGCTACTACAAAAAATAAAATTACAGTGTCACACAGTGTGCATTTTGAACACTTTATGCGAATTAATCGTTGCACTTTCGATGAAAGAAACATTTTGATATGAAACAAAATGGTTTTGTTAGCTAATGTAATTCCTTTTCATGAAAAAATATTGCCTTTGAGTCATACTTACTTCTTGACTGATTTTCGAAGCGATTAACTCCTGAATCGGCTTTCAGGAGTCCGGACACTGTTCGCTACATTTGAACATGGTCTCTTAAAAATTTTGACACAAGTGTAACGTCATAGCTGATTTTGTTTATTGCCTGTGAAATATACAGATACATATACATACATGTCGTAATACAAAATTATTCTCTGTGTACTTATGTTCTTTGATGGCTGCGCATGCCTGTGTGAATTCGTCTTGTTGGGGTGTTGTTTCGTATGTGCTGGTCGTATGTGCTCTAGTTCTATATCCATTACCTTCAAATTATATTGTGTTACCGCTCTCATGTTAGTGAGAGACTATACTACATAAACTAGCTAATAGGCTGTTTTTGCTTACGCGTAAAAGCACATTTAGCGCATTAAGCTCTAAATGCTACTCTAAATGTACATTTATCCATACAAAATTCGTCACCTAAATGCAACTAAATGCAACGCCATTTTTGCATTAAGGATCTAAATGCTAAAAGCAACCCTGTGATCTTCCAAAATTTCCACGATTCGAACATGGTTTAAAGGGAAAAAGTGGCAACATTGCTTTTTCGAGTATACAGTTGCTAGCTGCGTTTCAGTGATCGCCGATCGAGATTTCTTTTATTTTGCATTACATATTTGGATAAAGAAAGTTAAGCAAATTCAACATCGATTTGATGCTGATAGAAATCTGGATCAATTTGTGATCAACTCTGTTTGGTTTGTTTCCTAATTAAGTGAGGAAATTTTAATTGACAGCACCGACAAATGAATATATACACAAACAAATGTTCGGTTATGGTTAAAACAATTCAAGTTTTTGTATTGAATTTTTGGTTTGAAATTTATTTTTTCCTTTTCAGTAGGGTTTTTGCACATTATCTTCTGCGTGAGAATTGATCGTAATATATACGCATCTAAATAAGAGACTGGAACACGGCTGTTTCTCAAAAGCATACGATTTCGAACTCGGGTAAATGTACATTTGCTAAATGCTATAGCATGAACGCTCTTCGAAAACATATGTTCGAAAGTGCTAAATGTTGCATTTTAAATGCAGCAAAAACGCTGCATAACAAGATGTGAAGAGCGAGACGTAAGTGAGCTGTGGCTGAACGTAGTCCTGAGTGTTGTTGAGTGTGAGCGAAAGGGGAATGTTCACCTAAGAAATATGTCTGTATGCGATTTCGACGACGAAAAGATGCTCGACTAGAAAAAAGGGCAGTCGGAGATTGATTGCACAGTATAATTGATTGTGAAAGATATAGCATTCACTTGGGAATTCGTTGTCTGTGCCAAGTTCAGTTTTGAAGCACAAAATACAAGATGGACTACAGCGAAAATTGTGGAAACTCGTCATACACAAAACATATGGGTGTTTCCATACAGCCGTACGCGAAATTCGTACGCTTATAGAGTAACGTAAATCTATCAAAAATAGAAGTTACAGAAAAAAAAAGATTACGGTTATGTTGCAACCAAAGGGTACTATGTATGAGAAAAAAATAAGCAGCCTCGAAACTTTGGTGTGGAAAATATCCGTTCAAAACCAGGTGATAACGTACGCGACAAAAAAAGAAGTGGTTTTAAGGCACATATACATATATGCGAAAGTCTGCGAATCATGAGAGTTTTTCTTTTCTTTAAAAATTCCTAAACTAAGCTAAGTAATGTACCTTTACAATCCTTCCATTTTTTTATNATCTTTTTCCCATTTTTATAGTTAGTTGTTATTGCAATTTGATTTTAAGATGTAATTGTAATGTTTCAAATCTCTTAATTTAGTTAATAGGAAAGAGAAAATAGTTCATTTCATTAGAGAAAACTGTTTTAAAATTCCAATAAGCTGAAATACTTCTACAATTCGTCTTAAAAACCCTTTTCAGTTGTTTCAGTGTATTTGTGTATTTTGAAATAAGGTCTTTCGATTGGTGTTATCTGTTTTTAGATATCTCCTTTAGCTTCCGAGATATTGACTACAATTTTTTCGATAATTTAGTAAAAAATTAGTTAGTGATGCAGTCATATTAAACTAATCAATATCTTCAAAATGGCGTTCTCCATTTTGGATATCTCCTTTAGTTTCCNTCACATACTAAATTAAATTTTTGTCAGTTCTTCTCTCCACCGTTTCGCGTTTTCAAAACCTTTTTCCGTCATCTGAATACGAAATTTAAAGTTATAAAGCCGTTTGAATTCATTTGCTTGCATTTTCGGTTTACATTTTCATGGAAACACGCATATATGCGAAAGTCTGCGAATCATGGGAGTTTTTCTTTTCTTTAAAAATTCCTAAACTAAGCTAAATAATGTACCTTTACAATCCTTTTATATTTTAAGAGAAATTATCTCTGGCTAGTTTTATATAAAAAAAAAAACAATAACGTACGCGACAATTTTTCTCGTAAGTAATAAAATGTATTTATTGAGAACTCTTCTCGCCACCGTTTCATTGTTTTACAACTATTCTAAATAATTTAAATGGAAAATTTGCAATTAACATTGGTTTTGATGTATTTGATTGAAATTTTCGTACTTACAATAACGTATGCGACAAACTTTAAAGGGTAATAAAATATATTTTTACTTCGGTTGGAAAGAAATTTTTACTGGATATCTTTAACTAGAAGAATTCTCGTTTAATAATTGTAATCTGCATTACCTGCGACTGCCAATATACAAATGACATAGACGAACAATGTTTTTGCATAACGTACGCGACATTAGAATACTATCAGAAGCAAATCAAAAAATTACCGTTATTCGAGCTCTAACTTATCTTTTTCCCATTTTTATAGTTAGTTGTTATTGCAATTTGATTTTAAGATGTAATTGTAATGTTTCAAATCTCTTAATTTAGTTAATAGGAAAGAGAAAATAGTTCATTTCATTAGAGAAAACTGTTTTAAAATTCCAATAAGCTGAAATACTTCTACAATTCGTCTTAAAAACCCTTTTCAGTTGTTTCAGTGTATTTGTGTATTTTGAAATAAGGTCTTTCGATTGGTGTTATCTGTTTTTAGATATCTCCTTTAGCTTCCGAGATATTGACTACAATTTTTTCGATAATTTAGTAAAAAATTAGTTAGTGATGCAGTCATATTAAACTAATCAATATCTTCAAAATGGCGTTCTCCATTTTGGATATCTCCTTTAGTTTCCGAGATATTGAGTATAAAGTGTCTTTAATTTAGTAGACATTTTGATCACATTTTGTCGTATTTCATACAATGTGGCTGCCAAATTGTGGACAAATGACGTTTACGACAAAATTTACTAAAGAAAATCCTTCATAAACTCAAAACTAATTAAAAATGAACATTAAAAATTAAATAATTTAAGAATTTTGTGAACTAGTAACATTTTCAGAGGCTTTGGAGAAATTCTATCCTCGCGTTTTTGAGAAATTGCATTCCAAACTTCAATCGCGATTTCCCACAACCTGCCGAAATTAACATAACTAGTATATTTATGCGCTGCTGCTCCGCTTCAAGAACCGGCATATGGTTTGCTGTTGCTCCGGTGCAGAACCGCTATACGGTTTGCTGGTGCTCCGCCGCAAGATGTCGCCGATAATCCAAGTTCCGAACCCAGAGAAAAGCCGCAAGATGTCGCTGGTGACAAATCTGAGTCCGAAACGGGAACCGATCACAGGGTGTTCCGCTGATGGAAATCCAAGAAATCTGATACAAGGTGGTTTATATGTCGAAAATTGGTAAGGTGTATTGGTATACATTAAAGGTCTGCAAATATACCAGCAGAAATACTCTTCACATGTGTACATAGTAAATGGAACATAAATTTTAGAGTACTAAAAAAGATAGGAAGAAAAAAAGAGAACATCATAAATTTGAATAACTGAGCAATGTTACTCAACAGTGCTCTGCTACATAAAACACTGTTCCGCTTTTCCAAAACACTTGAGTATGTTGATTGAATTCAGCAGTATTTGAAAACTTCATAGGAAGTATACGAATACTTATGAAGTTTTTTCTTTCAAAATGTTATCATTTAACATAATGTTAAGAAAATTCATAAATTTTATTTTCATTGTCGAATTTGATTCGTTGAAGAAAGGGGGCTTATTTTATTGTTTCGCGNCGCCGCAAGATGTCGCCGATAATCCAAGTTCCGAACCCAGAGAAAAGCCGCAAGATGTCGCTGGTGACAAATCTGAGTCCGAAACGGGAACCGATCACAGGGTGTTCCGCTGATGGAAATCCAAGAAATCT
>NW_016158042.1:0-6974 GCF_001687245.7 Rhagoletis zephyria
TTATTATGCGTTCAAACTTTTAAGGTATTTCGTCTGAAATAAGTATATGTATATGGAATTTCTGTAGAACAATGATTCGCACCCATTTTGAAAGTCCCACCAACTATACTGTAAAGCTTCTAGGACATTTACTATAGAACCGGGTCATTGTTGCCACCAGGGAGTGAAGAGAAAATAATTTATTTCGCTTTGCGAATAACAGTGCTATGAAATGCCGCACAACTGGAGAATTTCAAGAACTTCTTCACGGATATTTATTAGGTTATTTAAAGCGGCAAATGACCACCAAACCATAATCTTAGCAGACGAATGTGCCAATGAAAATCGTAAACGTGAATTGTTGGTGAAAATGTTGGACCAAAAAGTTTTAATAAAATATATAAAAATTTTGGGCGGGACAAAGTTCACCGGGTCTGCTAGTATCTACATAAAAATAAAAATAAAAATTCTGAGTTTGGTAATTTTCTTAGAGTTTTGGTAAAAAATTTAAAAATTTTGTGGCAACCCTGAGGATGAAACTGAATTAGGCACACTAACACTTGCTCACGTTTAGCTCGTGCTTGTTTGTGGTAGTGTCCATCACGGCTCATGTACAAGAGTGATAGAATACAAGATTGCGCCGATTGCAGCAGAATTCGTGAGAGTAACGTTGGCGTGACGTCATCGTAGAGTTGACAGCGGAGAGCGGTAAATAAAACTTCTCTCTAGTGATGTGCTGAATTGTCGGTACCCAATACTTAAAAAAGATTTCGGTGCCCAATACTTTCTTTTCGGTACCCGATACCGATTCTTTACATTAAACCAGGCATGGGCAGAGACTTAGCAGGTGCTACAAGAGCTTAAGCATCGCATGTACGTATACAGCGAGAGCGTAACGATGAGACCGCGTCAGCATGCAAAATGAATTGGATACACTAACTCATTCTCACTTTTAGCTCACGCTTGTTTGTGATAGTGCCCACCTCTGCATTAAACCTTCGCCATAATATGCATTTCAAGTTTAGAAAAAACTTTCATTACTAATTTATATGATATCGGCTAAAACACTTGAACTTATCGCAACATATTTTCCATATTTTTGGCCTATGTGCGCTTTTATACGAAACCTAAATGTTTCGGTACTGAGTATCGAGAGCATTGAATAATTTTTAAATCGGTACCGAATATCGATCAGTACTTAAAGGTATTGACTCAGCACATACTACTGCGGCCATCTCGACTGTGACGTCAGCAAAACAGCTGATTCTGTCAAATTCTGAGAGCCGATTAGCGGTGTTGGCGGTGGTGCCGATATATTTTCTCCACCGTGGCTCATATATATATCAAGAATGATAGGATACAAGATTGCGCCAATCGAGCTGAGAGAAACTGGGTGTGACGTCACATTATTTTGAGAATGAGAGTGTAAAGAATAATTTTGAAGAAGAAGAGGATGAAGCGAACAAGTGTTGCGAAATAGTGATGTAAAACTAGGTTGAATTGTACCTACTATCTTAAATTTGAACATACATTCGGTAAAAGCACATTATTTTAGGTACATTTGGAACATAGTAAAATAGTGTTTCATGTAAGTAGAAAAATTGTTATGGTACAAAAGGAAGATGTAGTCCACCAACTACCAAAAATGTATGCACATAAAAATACATGCTTACTGTTTAGGTACGTATATCTACTTTTAGGTACAACTTTTCGGCAAATTGGTACAATATGAAAATTAATTATTCACCACTAGTGCGAAAAAAATAATAATGTGACGTCAGCGAAAGGGTGGATGCTGTCAAATCGAGAAAGAGAGGACTAGCGGTCCGCGGAAAGGCGCCACCTTTGTTTCGCTGCATCGTGAGTATATATGATAATTATTTTCGTTTTTGGGAGATGCTGAATTTGCAGTTGACTGTTATTATTTCCGCAGCTGATTAGGGATTAATCGATACCATCAAGGTATTACTCAAATCAGTACTTGTACTTGTATCAANCCACTAGTGCGAAAAAAATAATAATGTGACGTCAGCGAAAGGGTGGATGCTGTCAAATCGAGAAAGAGAGGACTAGCGGTCCGCGGAAAGGCGCCACCTTTGTTTCGCTGCATCGTGAGTATATATGATAATTATTTTCGTTTTTGGGAGATGCTGAATTTGCAGTTGACTGTTATTATTTCCGCAGCTGATTAGGGATTAATCGATACCATCAAGGTATTACTCAAATCAGTACTTGTACTTGTATCAAACAAGGTATTGATACCTACTCAGTATCGGTAAGGTATCGAGTACTTGTACATAGAACTACTATTAGGCATATTTTTCAAACTTATTGTGTTTTTTTCACAAAAAACTTCATTTTTACAAGATAATTTTTTTAATATTTTTTCACGCAAAAATTTAAGACAACAATTATTTTCGTATAGGATTTGATTTCTAAAACATTAGAATACATTCTTTACAAGATTGATAGATAAATTGTTTTCATAAAAAATAAGTTTAAGGAAAGAACTCTTTTTTGTTATATTTCCCAGAAACATCAACTTCTCCAAGTGTTTTCCTGAAAGGCGGTTTCGAGAGTTTGATATAGTTGTACCTGTTTTTGAGAAAAGGCAGGGACAGATGACCCAACAAGCGTTATGTATAGACAGGCTTGCTTATATACATAGCTGCGGAAATGTTGTGCGCATATCTTCCCATTCCCCTAATGGTTTGCGTTTCAAAGAAGATGCTGAAGGATAATAAGTTTTGCGCTTCCGATACAAGTACTTTTTCTTCGATACCTACTTGGATCGCAGTAAAGGGTATCGAGTACAAAAATACTTGGTAAATTGAGAAAAGTATCGAGTATGTACTTGGATTTACTTGTATCGATTTATCCCTACAGCTGCTGTGCGATGAAGATCATGAAAGTGGGGATGTATGATGATTGTAATGTATTTTTAACACCCTCTTCACCATGAGATCTGCTTTACCTCTTGCGTAGCACTTGCTGGCTCTTTGACTGCTTTAAGAGCCAAAAGTTTGCCCATCCCTGGGTTATGCGGTGGTATGAGCGGTCGTTTAAACAACGTAAACATCGCATTGCTTGTGGATATGCTTGTTTGAGTGCGGTGCACCGCATTATTCGAGTACTTATATGCATGTATCTGAAATTATGCCGCTATCGCACGATCCAGAAAATAAAGGTCGCGCCATTCGCGGACCGCTAACCCTCTCTTCGTCGATTTGACAGCATCCACCTAATCGCTGACGTCATAAAATACTTTTGTTTACATTCCCTGTTGACAACTTCATGCTTTTCGCACCAAATTTAGTGGGTATTCAAAACGCGAAAATGTTTTAGTTTGGTGCTTAGCGCGTTTTTGGTGCTTTTGTTTTTAATTTGAAGATACCAAATTAGAAAATCTTAAAAAAATGGAAGCAAAATTCATAGCAAGCGTAAGTGTGGTAAGCAACTTCACAAAAATTTAAACAAAATCATGGCACAGTGACAATCATAAGCGACAACAAAATATGTGACAGCACCTTCAATCATGCCAGAAGAAATCAACCGTCGTGCAAGAAACATTGATTTTTATTAATTTGAATCGGCATCCTTACAATAAAATTATGTATGCATATAAGTCTATAAAATACAGCAATAAAAATTTGGTGCTTTTTCAAATTGAGAATTTGGCAATACTGCCTTTTGTCCGATGCTTCCTCTTTTTCTTGTCGAGTTCGTCTTGCTCTCTCATTCTGGTATTTATTGACGTCACGGCCAGTTGCTCTCAGCTCGATTGGCGCAATCTTGTATTCTATCATTCTTGACGCTATCGCATTTACTAAGAACAAAGTGAGTAGCACAGTTTGTGCATACAAACATACTCTGCAAACATACATGCATACATACAAACTCTGTAGGCAACTGTAGCGATAAAATGCGCTGCACAGATACCTACATATGCTCGTATAATGCGGTGCACTGCATTCAGCCAAGCATATCCGGAAATAATGCGATGTTTGCGATGTTTAAACGACCGCTCATACCACCGCATAGCCGAAGTCGACATGAAAATGCGGTGCCATACTATGCAGTAACGACGCTTTGGTCATACAAGTCACCGCAAACACGAACGCGACAAAAAATGCGATGCACACAAATATCGCATTGCTTGCGGTGGCGGACATACTTACACCGCATTGTTTGCGAATATACTTGAAGTCTCGAAAAAGGCACCGCATGCCAATCACTGGTGCATAGCATATATACATATCGTCGATGTTTTTGCAAAACTGCCCATCGACCAGTTGCAAAACCGCCTAAGTAGCCATTGTGACAAAAACGAGATTTGGTAATCCTGAACTCCAGGCATCGAGAGTTATGCATAAGAATCGTAAAATCTTTACTAAAACAACAGATTTGTAAAACAATAGCTAGAGAAAATACCGCCTATCAAGGCAATGCCTTAAAAGAAAACCCGTTTTTTCGCTCTAATAAAAAATTTGAGTGCCTGAAATAGGCGGTTTTGCAATTGGTCGATGGGCGGTTTTGGCAAAAACATCGCCGATTTGTATATCAGTACATATGTACGCTCTTAAAACGAATGTAGCGTTGCTAGAGCACGTTTCAGATTTATATCTTTAACACCAAATTATTTAATTAACAAATTTTTGCGTAGAACGTTGAAACCGAATCGCAAACGCACTGCAGATAGTTTCACGCTGTCAAACGACAACAATTGACTAAGGGCTCTTCAATATCCGGTTAACACAAACCGGAGGTAAAATGTCCATAATGACGCCTAGTAACTTTGACGAAAGCTTAACTTATTTTATTTTTTTCATTTTAGTGCAGTTTTTAAAATCCTTTGCTAAAAAAACTTGTGTTACAATATTTTATTTTATTCCTTTGTACACCATGCATATAACATGTGATCGATAAAGCAGTTGTTGTATTTAACCGGAGCTTCCGATTTGTGTTAATCAGACATTGAACAACGGGCCCTAAGGGCCAATTTCAAATGAATATTTAAACGGCACTTAAGTTTAATTTTGGATTGCTGCTTAAATTCCATTTAGCTTTCGTTGGGTTTCAGATCAACTTTATTTAAATATGCCAATCAATTGGCAGCACAGCTGCTTGTTCCTTAAAATTGTTGTTGCATTTGCTTGCTTGTTTACATTTTGTGCTGAACAGCTGATTGTTTTTTGGTGGGATTTGGTGGCATTGATTAAACAACCTACCAATCAATCTTGGTTGTTTGGTACAAACCCAGGGTTGCATATCTCATATTTAAATAGCCAATATTGGCCATTTAAGTTCAGATTAAATGTATGATCTGAAAATGATTAGTGAGGGTTAATCAACAATCTATACTTATGTAGGCCTTCTGAAATTGGGCCTAAGCCTTTTGACTACTTCGGTATGTTAATTATAGACAATTATTTTCCGTTTACCTTTACCATCCCATGGCACACGACTATGCAGCATTATCCACATCGCCTTAACAGTAACGATCACGGTAACTTGGCTCAAGCCGTGCCATTTTTGGCCGTATTTTACTTCAAATGGCACTTAATTTTTCAATTTGGGGCTTTTGAAAAATAATAATATTTCAATTCATTTTTGTGAAATCCTTTGCGTGTACTTCTTTTTGTCAACTAAAATTTTCTAATTTATATAGTGTATACAACTGGTTTATCTTACTTTGCATTGAACTTTTGTTTTAGGAATGTGTTTGTAATTTTAATGCTAAGTGAGAAGAACTAAAAAGAATGACAGCTTTTTGGCACTTTTATTTTTTAATTTGGCACTTAGTACGTTTATACGTACGTCTTATTTGCAAATAATAATTTGCAAAATGGTAAACTTTGCCGCATAAACGCTGAGTTCATTTTTTATGTGCAAGTAACTAAATCACGCAAATAAGTATTGATTAGCGATACTATTTGCAAATAANGGCACTTTTATTTTTTAATTTGGCACTTAGTACGTTTATACGTACGTCTTATTTGCAAATAATAATTTGCAAAATGGTAAACTTTGCCGCATAAACGCTGAGTTCATTTTTTATGTGCAAGTAACTAAATCACGCAAATAAGTATTGATTAGCGATACTATTTGCAAATAAGCGCAAGACGCCGCCATTCTTAGGTTTATTTTCTTTTTCGATGTTCATCTTATTGCGCACTTGTGCACAAGGGTATTATAATTTTGTTCACATAACGGTTGTTTGTAACAGCCAAAACGAATCGAGATAGATATAGACATATATATACATAAATGATCCCATATAACGGTATTTTCGAAATATGCAAAAACTACGATATTTCCTCAAATACTGGATCCAAATTGTTGAAAGTTGGTATGCGAAGTAGAAATTTGGCCTAAAATAAGACAGTTATGAAATTTTTGGAAAATAGGCGTGGTCCCGCCCACTTATAATAAAAAGCTGTATCTCTGTAGTCCCTTTTCCAATCCCCACCAAACTGAGAACATTACTTAGGGCTTGACTAAGAAACCTGTTGAAAATTTTTGAAATCCGACGAGAACCACGCCCACCTCCCACATAACGGTAATTTACAGAAATACGAAAACTGCGATAAATAAGTAACTAGTTAAGCTAATTTACTCAAAATCGATATATACAATAACCTCTTAGCAGAAAATTATAATTGGGGCGTGGCACCGCCCACTTATGCCTACATATGTGTATCTCGGTAATCGGTTAACCAATTTCTACCAAACTCGGCACGTTTATCAACCTTGGCGTGAAAAAGCAATAATAATATTCCAACGGTTTTTACCCTCCATTCCCGCCCATCCGCACGAGGGGCGCAGTCCGCATGACGTACGGAACCAATATTTTAAATTTTTGGTGCCGAGTCACGATAGGCAGGAGTTTGTTAAGTGTCGAGATCTAAAACTGTTCAGCTACAGAACTAAATTCATCAGCTGATTTTATGTATTTATGTCAATAATTCACTTATTGAGAGAGGAGAGTATCGCTT
>NW_016158042.1:7151-8853 GCF_001687245.7 Rhagoletis zephyria
GTAAAACCATTTCTGGTTTGCCTAAATAGCTTGAAAAGATCAACTTCGGTTGACCTGCTTCCACTTTACGCAAGACCAGTGAAGGCCCTTGTCATCATTAATAGCGTCCAGAATTCTTCCCGTCAAACCAGCACATTTCAGATGGTAAATACCATCACACAGCCAGCACGATAAGTAGCGTTCAGAATCGCTTTTAATTTGGCAAGTATCCAGATCACACTTCATATTGAAAGATTTATGTAAAAATACTATAATAGGATGATCACAGATGTGTTGCACTTTTACCTGAATTTCGGGACAATCCCGGGATCCCGGGATTGTATTTTCAGATCCCGAAAATCCCGGGATCAACAAANATCACACTTCATATTGAAAGATTTATGTAATACACACGTTAATAAAAGACAAACAAAATAAATTATAACAATTAAGGAGCTGATGTAAATAGCTTTAAATAAATGTAGCGAACAGTTTGAGTATCACTGTAATTATGACACTTAATAAACGCAACGCAAACAGCTGTGACAAGAATTACTAGAAGAAGTAAACAAAAAGAGTAGAACAAATGTGCAAAAACAAAACGAAAGTTAACTACAAAGGATACAATAACAATGATAACAACAAATGACTCGGCAAAATTAAAATGTATGCTAGTGAAATTTAATTAAGTTTACTTTAATATAAAACCAATAACTTTCACTTAGCTTCAATTATTTCACACTCTGATGCTCATAAGCACTTTTTATCACTACTTTAACACAGAATTAGCACAATGAACTTAGTAAGTAGAAAGCCAAAATCAGAGCACAATAAAGTACAACCTCACAGCTTGACTTTGCCTAGTTTATGCATGAAAATTAAATATTGAAAAAAGTGGTCTTACTTCATTTCGCGGCTACGGCTCGATATACATTTCAGCGTGAAGAAAACATGAGACCGTCAAATTTGTGTTTGTTTGTTGAATTCCCTGGATCGGCCCTGTTATGATATGGCACTTCATTATATGTAGTAGTTTACAAATACCCAACAAGCATTTCAGTAAATGTTTTTAAAAATAACTTAAAGTAAGTTTGCTATAATAAGCGTTAAATAAGCATTTTTAATATTAAGCTTATTAAAAGTTTTTTCAAATAAACCTTTATTAAGTTTTGAGAGCGAATGTTTGTAAAAATAACTTAAATTTATAAATGAAATGCAAATGCCAACGACATGAAGTAGTCAATATTTCATTTTTTCAATCGTAAGTGACGTGTTGACGTTTTTTAAAATATATTATTAAAAGAAAAAATTAAATAAAACCGATGCGGTAAAAAAAAATCCAATCCAGGACCCGCTGCGCTAATCAGTGGAGCATTGAGTCTTCAAATGATGAGTTCTCCTTATCCTTTTTTAGTTTAACATTCAATTAAAAATGTATTAAATTTTTTTCAGAAAACTTCATCAAGGAGAATGGCGGCGATGAAGCGGAATATATAGCTGCACCGATGTCGTTTTTCCAATTTGCCAATAACCGCATGTAATTGAAACCACGCAACAAGATGTAATAATTAACTTTTTTATGTTTAATTTTTGTGTGTTATCGTGAATATGTGTGCTAAAATGTCTATTCCCTATTTATATTTTCGCGACTGTAGATGAGTCCGCCAAAAATTCGCATTTCTTTTAGTTTCTAGATGTTAAGCAATCTATGTATGAGTTTTTA